>NC_058046.1:31590891-31890891 GCF_020085105.1 Siniperca chuatsi | reverse complement strand
GGTTTTCTTTTTTCACAAAAATGGCTTCTTTGACTCCCAGTTCCTGTCACTGAAAAACATCCCACAGCATGCTGCTACCACCACCATGCTTCACTGTAGGGATGGTATTGGCCAGCTGATGAGCGTTGCCTGGTTTCCTCTAGACATGACGCTTGCCATTCAGGCCAAAGAGTTCAGTCTTTGTTTCATCAGACCAGAGAATTTTGTTTGTCATGGTCTGAGAGTCCTTCAGGTGCCTTTTGGCAAACTCCAGGCGGGCTGTCATGTGTCTTTTGCTGAGGAGTGGCTTCCGTCTGGCCACTCCACCATACAGGCCTGATTGGTGGAGTGCTGCAGAGATGGTTGTTCTTCTAGAAGGTTCTCCTCCCTCCACAGAGAAACGCTGGAGCTCTGTCAGAGTGACCATCGAGTTCTTGGTCACCTCCCTGACTAAGGCCCTTCTCCCCCGATCGCTCAGTTTGGCCAGGCGGCCAGATCTAGGAACAGTCCTGATGGTTCCAAACTTCTTCCATTTACAGATGATGGAGGCCACTGTGCTCATTGGGACCTTCAATGCTGCAGATTTTCTTCTGTACCCTTCTCCATATCTGTGCCTTGATACATTCCTGTCTTGGAGGTCTACAGATAATTCCTTGGACATCATGTCTTGGTTTGTGCTCTTACATGCACTGTTAACTGTGGGACCTTATATAGACCAGTGTGTGCCTTTCCAAATCATGTCCAATCAACTGAATTTACCACAGGTGGACTCCACTCAAGTTGTAGAAACATCTCAAGTATGATCAGTAGAAACAGGATGCACCTGAGCTCAGTTTTGAGTGTCATGGCAAAGGCTGTGAATAATTATGTGATTTTTTTTCATTTTTTATTTTTAATACATTTGCAAACATTTCAAACAAACGTCTTTCACGTTGTCATTATGGGGTATAGTTTGTAGAATTTTGAGGAAAATAATGAATTTAATCCATTTTGGAATAAGGCTGTAACATAACAAAATGTGGAAAAAGTGAAGCCCTGTGAATACTTTCCAGATGCACTGTAGCTGCAATTGCAGTATGACATTATTTCACCCACAGTCACTTCAGTGTACTGTAGAATTTAAAATTAATGACTCAAGTTTATATTCTGCATGTCAATTTATTTGGCTCACGATTAAACCGTTTAAAATGTAAATGTAAAACATTTTGTTCCTGCTTTTTTTTTTGTCTAATTGAACATATTGTGCCCTGTGTTGAATTGGGTGCATATCAGAAAATCCACTACCTCCTATGAATTTCATAGATAGAGAGAGAGAATATACATGTATGACTATATTGCACATAAATACACGTACAAACTATTCACTCCCATGTACTTTTTCATTCTTAATTTTTGAATTTAGTGAATCACAGCAGATGCAATAAGGATTTTGACACTGATTAATGAAAAAAATACATTTCAAATTGAAAACAAATCTAATCACATCTATCTACATCAATTGCAAATTCAAAATATTTGATATCATAAATACTCACTTCTTTCAAGTGCGTAACTTCCCCCATTCTTCTTTGCAAAACAGCTCAAACTGTGCTGTTGAAATGGAGCTGGGGCATCATCTGTTTGCTTATTTGCTGTTTGTAAAACTGAGTGCTGTGATTCTCACGTCCCTCTGGAGATATCTGTCCATGCAGATAGCTTTGGTTTTATTTTTCCAGATTTTGAGATAAAAATCTCTGAGGTTTCTGCCTCTGACCAATACAATGGAGGTAAATTAAATTTAGTTTGTGCTGCCCATAGCATTGAAAAATGACATTTAATCCAACAGGTACATATCTTTCTAGTTAAGTGTCCCTTTTACTCTGGATAATCCACAGACCACACCGTCACAGACCCCACAGTGTAGAAACAGTTTTCACAGGAACTGTTTCTACACTAGAGACTACTTCTAATCGAATGATTGTCTGCATGGCTAGACCTCACTAGGGGTGAGAAAATATGCTTTTTGTAATGTGGGTTTTGGGTTTAATTAACCTTACTGAGTGTTCTTCTAATTGACATTTTTGAGTGAAAATATGTCAGAATAGTTTGGAATGTTTAGTTTTGCTTTGTTATAATTCTTTAATCTACAGTGAAATTTACCAAACCAGCTGCTGGACCCTCCGGACACAAGTGTATATATACTTTAAATGACTTGTCACATCTTAATGATATGAACTTGTGTCACAGTAACAGGCGAATATGCAAGCACTTATCTTGTGTTTTATATTTATAATTAAATTAATGGTCAATTTGTACAGACTTGTTTTTATAAATTCTACTTACATCCACTGTGATTCCATGTGTTACACAAAAGCAGAATTCAAAAACAGGAAAAGTCTGCTGTGGTGGGAACCACATCACATCATATAGCAGTGTGGCTTCTTTCAGTGTGGAATTATTCTCAGCAGAGTTTAGCCTAGTTGATTTGTTTTCCACAATGAAATTAATGTATCCAACTGGTAAATAAGAAAACACACACACACACAACTGCACAAAGACTGGAGTCTATGACCTCATAAAATCAATCAATTGGCATGAGCTAAACCTGAGTCCTCACATGGGACAAAGAAGTTGTGTTCAAATGCTTCAAATAAAAATTAAGATCAATTGTATGATTAGGCACTTCCAAGCTCTTGGTTTATTTTCTAGGGTCAAAGAAAGTACACAGACTAGAGGTCCCTTCATTTAGATAACATATATAATCTCTCATATTCACTCCACAATTCAAGGTGATTTTCTGACGAAGAAACCTCTTGGTCACCTCTTCTCTTCTCCCACAATCACTGACTAGTCAATCCCAGCCCTTTGCTACATACAATATCAGAAGGAGGCTATCTGTTATAAAGCAATGTCTTTCACAAGATCCATGTGGTTGAGTAGCAAACGGTTGTTAAAACAGAGAACATTTAAATAAATGCGAAAATAAAATTCATAAAATTGAGGCAATATAAAATTAAGAGCAATGAATGGTTCGTGGTGAAAAGGCTTTGTTGAATGTTTTAGAGCACAATGTCCATTATTTTCAAAGACAGTGCAGCTAAACCATGATAGATTTTGGCAAGCTGACAAATTGCAATTGCAATTGTGACAAAGTGACCTTTGAATTTATGCCTCATACAAATACACAGTAAGTATATGCATAAACTTCTGGAATGTGAGCCCATCTTTTGATTCTTCTGATTAGACTTTGGTGAGCGTGTTAGATAATCCATTAGATTTTTTACAAGTTTAGTAAATAAAATGTGAATGCTCTCAAAATAAATACAAGTAATTGCAAAGTAAGACTGTCTGCACATTAAAGCATCACTGACAGTTTAGGAAATGCAGTTGTTTGGCATGAAGCCCACCCTCACATGAGAGGATCAATATCTATTTCAGATATGTGCATCCAATACAGTGATAGGTCTGGAATATGTCATATCATATCAAATATATTCATGTAAATTACTTCTTTTCCATGTTCGAGTGAGCTATGGTAGCAGTTTGTCTGATCCAGTCTGTCTTAAAGCAACTTGACATGTTATGGACCTCACCCTGTACTGAAGAAGACTGGGAATTCAAATTCATCTTCACATAAGCATATTTCATATTTGTCTTGAGTGAATGATTTGAAGGGGTTTTATTGTTTCTAAATAAAGTCCAGGTAGCATACACAAACTCAAAAGCTGAGGAGATCATCATGAATGCATTTATCCTGCATTATGCCCCATGGATTACTTCATTTTTGATAAAAATTTAAATTCACTATTAAGAAAAACTATGTTTATTTGAATTTTGCTAACAAAGGTAGCTGGCATTGATTGGGCCTGCTTTAGTTCCTGACACTACAATATTTCAGTTTGATCCTCAACAGCCACTCCAGCAAAGAGGGGGTTTACCCCAGTCAGTACAGCAAATCAAATTTAACACATTTTTAGAGCCATTTGTTTTATCAAGGAGATACAAGCAAAAATCATGACATTGGACCCAGACTAAGATAAGTTTTGTTTACCATTCAGATATTACAGACTGGAATCCTGAATGTAACCTGGCTTATATTAGACATGCACCATTTTGACAGTGCACCTAGATGAGATATAATCCCAGAGTCCTCCACCAAAATTCATGTTTCATTACAAACAAAAAACTACTGGCCAGAGGATATTTAAAAAACAGTATTGACCTGTTTTCACTTATTTGTCAGAAAGGTTCATTAATATTTAGTATATTTATTTTTCCTTTTATTTCAGCCCCATCAATTCTACACGTGTTTGCAGAATTTAGGAATTTGTGTACTATTCCAGCACTAGTTTTACACAATGCCCTAAACAAGTCTTTCTAATGATGTTCATCATGTTTTAGCTTTTCACTTTAAAAGTTTTTCCAAAATATTCAATGTGGCTGAGGATTACATAACTGATAGGGAAAGTCATACAAGTCAGCACTCCATCTTCCCAGAACTGTATATATCTTCCATGCATGTCTAGGCTTATTGTCCTGCTGACATATGAATGATCTTCCACACAACTTTAGGCCAGAAAGGATAGAATGTCATGCGGCACGGTGGCTCAGTGATTAGCGCTGTAGCCTCACAGCAAGAGAATCTTCAGTTTGAATCCAGTAGGCAGCTGGGGCTTTTCTTGAGTTTCTCCAAGTGCCTGTGTGGGTCCCCCCCCACCCCCCATAGTCCAAAGACATACACGTCAGGTGAACTGGAAATTGTAAATTTCCTGCAGGTGAATGGTTGTCTGTCTCTATGTGTCAGCCCTGTAATATACAGGGTCCAGGGTGTACCCCTCCCCCTGGCCAGTGTGAGCTGGGAGAGTCTCCAGCCCCCTGCATCCCTGCACACGATAAAAAGGGAATATATAATAGAGGAATGGGGTGGGTTAAGAGGCATCAACTGAGTGAAAATTTGGAAATTAGTTCTTAATGTTGGCAGCACTCAGTACTAGGTAGTGGACTCAGATATGACCACATAACTTCTAGTACTAGATATGAAAGTCAAAGAAGGCTGTGACACCAATACATCATATCCATACACTTCAACCACATTTGGTAGAAGATCCATTTACATTTATCCATTTAAAGACTTGTCAGGATCATCAGCTAACCTTTCATTCCTACAGAGCATCACTGCCCTGTACATGGATTTGTACATGTACATCATGGTTATTGTATTCTCAGGTGTGTCAGGATGGTACCTTGAGTAACCTGTGCCATAAATGATGTACCTCGAAGAAACATTTTCAAAAGATATACCCAGCAGAAAAGAAAGAGGATATGAATTGACATCCTAATTGCGGCCTCACCTATATCATCACCAACCACTTCATTTGAAGTTCAATGAGAGTTATCATTTTTAGCAAAAGTGAAATGACACATGGGGGGGAAACAGAGCCATGAAGAATCAACACTTATCTGGAAGGAAAAGAAAATGAGGGACAAGAAAAGAGGGCAGCCCATTCCAAAAGTCCAGGCAGGGGTAAACTGTAATTCAGTCTCCATGTTGGGGTCAGTACTCTGATTCCTACCCCAATGTACAATGCCACTTGAACGCCATAACTGCTTTCTGTCCTCTATGTGGTAGGCTCATTTGGTGAAAGCGGCCACCACAGCCCATAACAGCTCGTTGGTGTTGGCCTTCATGCTCTCCCCCTCAGGCTCCAGTTCCAGCAGCTGCCGCACTCTCTTCATGGCCAGGTCGTACTGGTCGTCTAGCAGCGGGGCAAAGGCATTTTCCAGGACATCGGAGGAATGGGCTAAGAAAATGAGCGCAAGCAGCCGCTTGTCCATTCGATGGGGGTCATTCACCCACTTGTCAAGTACGGCCTCCTGGACCTTCTTGATGAGGCGCTGCTTGATGTTGTTGTTGGTCAGAGGATGTGTGGTCATATCGAAAAGCAGGAAGTTCTGCTTCTCAGTAGTGAGGACACCTTTTTCCACTAAGTTTTTGGCCAGCCGTTCACGGACATTCCGCAGTTGATAATGAAGCTTCAGGGGGTTCCATGTCTCTCCTAAAGATGAGTCGATAAAACAAGACAGTTAATGCCGTCACAAAGAAGGGACGTGCTCATCTCCATCTATAACAAGGTTCTGGGACTGGGGTTGGAAAGGGTCTGTAAATCTTTCGAAGGAAAGTTAAGCTCTGGAATTTGGAACAATTTCAAAACAAAAGTCATAACATTTAATAGTGAACTTCTTTGGGGGGAAACACACTTAAGAAAGCAATACTAGGTCTTATAGCATGTTTGGGCAATGTACACAGTTTATAACTTGTTAACACCTTCTGCTAGTTTTTGCTAGCTAGCTGTTACCGTGTGGAATGTATCTTGATTGAGCATGCTAATTGAGGAGTTTTAATTCATCTGTTCTCATCCATTCTGTTTTGTAAAACTTTTAATAAATTAGTTGTTCTAAGTTTGCACACAGCCCACATTGTCGGCTCTAATTTTCAAAGTACCTTTCCTGATTAGATAACTTGCTAGCTAGCAAACTCAACTCATGGCACATTTCACATTGTATGTATTTAACAAATTCATGGATTTTTGTCTTCAAAGAAGAGGGGTCATAGGGATTTTTTGTTGTTCAATGAAAGTTAAATACAATGTTAAATGAGTAAACTCATTTAATTAAAGTTCAACACAACTAAATTGTTGATTGTTTCATTTCTACTAGATGGGTTTACAATTATGTCTGCTTAAGATATGGTAAAAGGTTTGTTATTATGATGCATATGACATGGTAAATACAGCCTGAGCAAATAACCCCTATACTTCCATTTTATTCCCGTTAATTCCAACAAATTCCCATGGAAAGTTTCCACCTTGAATATTCCCGGAATTTTGCAACCATAACTGACAAAGACAATAGAAAGAACAGAGTCAGTAGCAGTAACTCAGACACTGCACACATTACAGTTGAAGGCCTGGACTAACATGTTGTGCACTATAGAGGTTATCCATTGGTGTCACTTTTTTTATCTGACATCACACCTTTCATCCCCACCGAGTGGCATCATTGCGTTTTTGGAGGACTAGGACTCCTAAATTCCTGGTATTATTTGGTCCAAAGGGCTTTATTGTTGTTGCCACAAGTTGAGTATCGCCACAAAGTCTGAAAGCAGATTCCTATTTTAATGCAGGGGGTGTCAACCTAATCAAAAACCAGTTATCCAAATGTATATTGACATCAGCTTCTGTTTGACAGGTGGTTTGTGGATGAGATTTAAAACAAAACTTTCTACTTTTAATTTCATAATTCATACAAATAGCACTCATAGCTCATCTATGCTATAATTGTAGACATACACTTGTAAACAGTCTGCATTTTCAAACCCCATGCAGGGCTCAACAGTAACGGTAGCCAGGTTGCCACTGGCAACCATTCTGAGAAATTGGCAACCAATTCTTGGCCTTTGGTTGCCATCAGTGGCAAGTAGGGATGGGAATCGAGAACCAGTTCCAGTTCAGAACCGGTGTGAAATTGTCCAATCCATCACGATCGTATGCCTCGGAGCTTATGTAACTTGTTAAGTTACATAATGCTGAAATTCAACCGTGGTGTTCTGTTGAGAGATGCAGTGCCTTAAACCTAACGGTGAGTAAGAAAAGTATAAATAATGTGTAATTTGTTAAGCTATGAGTAAAGGAAAAGTCTGCTAGCCCACGTTCTTAAAGAAGAGCCACTGTCTTTAAGCGGACCAGTCCGCCACTGACCCGGACGGACCGGTGACAATCAACTTGCCCTGCATAAACTTGTACTGGCCCCGGGCCAGCAGTTATGTCAGTCTCTGGCCCACTTCTAAATCCCCTCTGATACGCATCTTCGTTATAACGTTACATTGTTAGCTCCTCAGGGATTGAAGCTGTTATTTTTCTAATTTTGACAATCTAACCGGTGACAACACAGTTAAGGTTTTAAGGACTATAACTTGTTGGTACTTGTTGTTTATTTTGTTTAAATATGCAGAACTGTAATTTTATGGATTATTGTTATTCGGATGATTAAGATAAGATTGCTAATTTGTGCTATTGTCAGTGTCAGTTTTTTCCACACTTACTGGCAGCTATATCACATGATACCAATGTCGTTATACTATTGGCTCACAAGCCTTGTTGGAAGCAGGAACTAAACATCAGACATCTCACACAGAGATTAACAAAGCATTCATTTTAGCATTGATTAATTCATAATTATAATATTTTTGTGCTACTTTTATTCTGCACCTTTCTAAAAGCTCTGTGGATGTTTGTGTGCGTTTTTTTTTTTTTAAATATTCATCTACATAAAAATGTTATCAATATAACCTTTAAGTTGGGTACAAACAGAATGAGGCAGCATGGATCCATTTTGTTTATAGATCTGTTTACATATATATACCATCGGCTGTGGGCCGATGAAGCAGCTGAACTCACCACTGAGCAGTTCAATCCAGCTCTGCACAGTCTCCGGTGGTTGGGTGTCTTTGATGTGTTTTAGGGCTTCATCCAGGAGCACGTCACCTGTTGGAGCATCTGACTTACAAATCACCTGCAAATTTCATTCAGAATGATGACAGCCCGTTACAAGGTGTATTTATCAGAGGACAGTCGCTGAAATAGTCGCCTTATATTTTAATTCAATCAACTCTCACTGACTGATGTTCATTGTCACATCAGACACTGAAACTGCAGACAGCTAATTTGTATATCGTGTGCTTTGCAGTTCACTCACTCAATTATGACTAACTGTAAATTAACTTTCATTATTGATTAATTTGTCAATTACTTTTTATGATTTAATTGTTTGGTCTATAAAGCATGAGAAAATAGTTTAAGAAAAAAGAAAAAGCAGTTTCCCAGAGCCCCAGGCTGGCATCTTTCAATGTTTTGTTTTGTCCAACCCACTGTCCAAAACCCAGATATTCAATTTACAATGACATGAAACAGAGAAAAGCAGAAAATCCTCATGTTGCAGATGCTGCAACCAGAGAATGCAGGGCCTTTTTTGCTTGATCAAAATTCAAAACCTGTTGTCGATTAATTTTCTGTTGATGTGTGGACATTATGAAAATAAATGGAAAACTACTTTGCCCCAAAGCAAATTCCCTCATTCACTTTCACTCTGCACTTCACTTTTATGTAGCCCATAATGATGAATATGGAACAGTTAAGAGTTTAGGTGTGTAGAGGTTGTTGTTATGAGTTTCTTGGAGTTGGTCCAAAAGTTTGCCTTTTGCAAATAACTGTACAGGTTAATGCTACATGCTCATGCCCCAACCAACATCGATTAATTACCGTTTTATCCCCCCACCAACACGTGTCTGCCTACTTTGCCTCCTGTTTTGTTTTGTCTATGCTGGTGTTTTGCCATGTTTCGCTGTTTTTATCTGTATGAGCCTGGTTCTTTTTACGCACTGTAAGGCGACCTTGGGTGTCTTAAAAGGCGCCCACAAATAAAATGTATTATTATTATAATAACAACATCATCAGTTAAGGAGGTGGCAAAAAAAACCAACAACAAAAAAAACACCACAAGCGTGAGAAAAGCAACAATAATTTAACTACTCCGAACTATTTATGTAGTAAAAGCACAAACACGTGTCCTACCTTTCTGGTCAGCAGACCTTTCCTCCTCATGCCACAGGCCTCCAGCTGAAGGCGTCCTCGCAGGGCCAGTTCAATCAGCATGCACCCTCGCAGACCTGATGAAATGCAGTCATTCCAGAACGAGGTGTAGCCCTACATCATGGAAACACATCAGAATCCTGGTTTGTCAAAAAGTTACCATGCAATTGCAACAGTCCAGTATATACTAACAAGTGGGCTCACTGGGACCAGACTGGCTATCAGGATTACCAGGAGAATTCCTGATGGTCTAGCTGATTGGCCCAGTGAGTAAGGCCAGAGTAAACATGCAAAATTAAAACAGGTAAATCAAAAACAACACTTGTGGCACCAAATCTGTACTCACTGGCCCAAACATTACAGCTGGCATTACATTCTGACAACATCGCCTTTGTATGCGTGTGTGTTCCTTCAGGCGTCTGTCTACAGACTGAATATAAAATGGAGACACACTACTTCAAGTCAGAAGGCAAGTCATGGCCATTAGCAAATGGCTTAAAAGCTGAACTCCGAAACAGACATTGCCTCATCCTTGATACTGACAAACTGCCAATTAGTGTTATATGACAATAGTTAGTAGACTTGGGCAGTATCTATTTTTTCATTTCTTCTTGCCGTTTCACCGGGGTATACGGTATAGGATGGTATTTGTGTTTAAAAAAATTTACAAACAAAAAAACAGTAAAAAGCTGAGCTGCTGGTGATAGAAGTCATTGTAGCATGTATGACATTTCCTAGCCTACAATGAAATTAGCCTACTTAGTAGGGCTGTACCCAATGTCATTTTTTTGCATTCAAAGCTTCTATTGAGATTTTCGAATGAAGTTTTAAATGGCTGTTTGACCACAGCGAAAATGTTGTTTTTGAAAGAAAAGTGAATATTATAAAGAGTTCGGTCTAGACCTGCTCTGTAGGAAAAGTGCAATGAGATAACTTCTGTTATGAATTGGCGCTGTATAAATAAAATTGAATTGAAAGGCTGAATGCAAACAAATATGGACTGAAGCAGAATATTTTGTTAGATAAAAACGGAATTTTGGAAATGATTACATCTATCTTTTTTCAATCAATTTTGATTGGAGTTATTGGAAATGTTTGGATCACATGAGTCGGAAACAATCCTACGCAGCCACTAGGGTTGGGCGATTGGACGAATATATCGGCTAATTTAATGGTCTGCCTCTGAACAACAAGTGAGAGCCACTGCTCAGCGACAGAATCTAGTTCAGCGAGCTAACCCAGTAGCACAAAGAGGGCAGCAAGGGCACAGAGAGGCAGCAGGGTAAAAGAGCAAACAGAGCCAGAATATTTTCACATCTAACTCTGTGAATTAAGAGTTTATTTCAACCAAACCAGAGTTGGTGATTGTTTGAACAGTGGAAAGACTAACAAAGACGGTTTTGGTGAGTTTTGTTTCTGTCCAGTCTGAATGAAGTGTGTTTTACTATGAGACACGATGGCATCATTCATCGGCACAACCCTAGTGGGGCTGTTTATCAGCGGCAGGGACTGGGGGACTGGTCAGGGTTTAGGGAAAGCTGAACGGAGTAAAGTACAGAGATCTCCTTAATGAAAGCCTGGTCCAGAGCTCAGGACCACAGTCTGGGCCGAAGGTTGACCTTCCAACAGGACAGTGGCCCTAAGCACACAGCCAAAAACCACAGGAGTGACTTAGGGACAACTCTGTTAATGTCCTTGAGTGGTCCAGCCAGAGCCCGGACTTGAGCCCAATCGAACATCTCTGGAGAGACCATTTTCAAATGGCCGTCCATCCACAGTACCCACCCAACCTGACAGAACTCAAGAAGCTCTGCAGAGAAGAATGGCAGAAAATCCCCACATCCAGGTGTGCAAAGCTTATCGCATTAAACCCAAGAAGACCCGAGGCTATAATCACTGGCAAAGCTGCTTCAGTCAGGTACTGAGTTAAGGGTCTAATGTCTTGTGTCAATGTGATGCCTCAGTTTCCCTTTTTAATACATTTGCAAACATTTCTAAAATCCTGTTTTCGATTTGTCATTATGGGGTATTGAGTGTAGATTGACGAGGGAAAAAAATGTATTTAAACGATTCCAGCATAAGGCTGTTAAATAAAATGTGAAGAGGTCGAGGGGCCTGGTTACTTTCTGAACACTGTATGTTGATAGGAAAGCAACCTAGAATGTAGCTAGCATTAATCTAATAAGTTTTGTGTTGATGCAGCAAACAAACATGCGCTCACCTCCAGCAGTGCTGTGCCTTGTGCAAGCTGTTTGTCAGTTTAGAAATGAAATACTTATTAAATGCAAGCCAAGCTAACTTAAAGGGATAGTTTGAGTATTTTGAAGTGAGGCTGTATGAGGTACTTAACCATAGTCAGTGTATTATCTACAGTAAAGCCAGCAGGGAAGCAGAGCAATGCACTGCTGTGGACAGGGGCAGCAAAAAAACTATTTAGCCACCTTTTAAAAAAAATTGAATTAAAAAAAATCTGTTTAAGTGTCTATATTAAGAATATTTTCACCGCTTTACCTTGCTGTCAGACAGCCCTTTTCTTTGGCACTAGCCATAGAACTCACATACTCCTATGCATAAGCCCAATTCCCCAATATTCTTAATATAGCATACACTTAAGGCTGGAGTGTGGAACTTTTTGTCTTTCTGGCAGTGGGAGTAATTACACAAACACTGTTGATGCGTGCTGATGACGTATGCCTACAGTGAGCTCGTGTTCAGAAATTTCCACAGTTCCAAGACAATAATCCATTTATTAGGTAGCCTACTCCAATATTTTACCAACCTGTCCAAGAGCAGTAACGTGACATCTGCGTCTGCCCTCAGTCCCGTCTCTCAGCGCTCTCCAACAAGGAAAAGCTAAAGCTGCACCAATGGTTATCTGTGTTTGTCCTCGCCGTCAGTTTCTTTTATCTGGAGCATCAGACACTTTTCTTGGACGCTTCTTAGGTTTTACTCCTAGCGTTAGATGCTACAGCCTACTCTCTAGAGAGAGTTGCATCATCTCCGTTCAATTTCAATTCAAGTGGCTTGGCATAACTGTATACAATACAACGTTGCCAAAGCATATTAACAAAAACTATACAATCATAATTAACAAAATAAACAATACTCAATAATAAACATTCTCTCCAATGGACCTTTTTTTTTTCCTTTCCCTTTTACAGCAATGGTGGATCGCGGAGCTCTCTACATGGCTCTGGGTTGCTCCCTGCTTCCGCTCTGGCAAGCCAGTCATTGCTGGTTGGCGTAAAACACATCATTACTGGTGCGCCAGCGCAGGAATGTCGCCACAGACACCAGATTTAAAGACTCTGGTATACTGCCACATACAGAGAGATTTACCTGGCAGTGATAGGCTTAATCAGCATTGTGTGAATTCGTTGGCAAGGGCTTGAATGTAAAGGATTTTTAATATTATATTATATATATATATATATATATATATATATATATATATATATATATATATATATATCTCTATCTCTGGCCCACGTACCCAGCAGCGCATTGCTCTGCTTCCCTGCCAGGACTATACCCTACCCAAACTATACCTTACGTTTACTGGTATAGATCAAACAATGTTTTATCACCTTACTGGGTCAATTTGTGGTGAAGGGGTGGATACTTCTTTGTGTAAAATGCAGAAATGCTGGTTAGCTTCAGGACTTCTCTCTGGAGTACTGTATCAGTGTTGATTGTAAGCTTGAAATGTGTCAGTCAAAATCTAATATAGAAGGATTAATTACAATATGTTGACATTGATCAAAACAATTCTTCCCCTGATTGGGAATTTGCAGTAAACTTGTCACATATTTGTTTTGAATTAAAATAGACCAGTCACCTGTTGAAACTTCCAGACATGTGTGTATATAACTTAAAATCACTTGTCACACCTTGGTTAGACACAGATGATCTCCACTCAAACATTGGTTTTCATCTGGGCTTTAAAAGTTGATTTATTTTTTTTAATCAATGTCTACAAATCCTAATTAACTCAACTTGGATTTGATGTGTTTAAAAAAAAGAAAAAAGACAGCAAACAGTACAGGGGGGTGCTAATACTAAATTGGCCCTGTACCTTGTACTTGTGAGCTACTGTAACTAAGAGTTTCCCTTCGGGGATCAATAAAGTATTTCTGATTCCTCTCTCTCAGTAGTCTACTGTTTAATCAGTTATAAGGTCACATTACAGAATGACCCTACAGCAGCAGATTAATAGTTCCACAATGCAACGTTAGTCAGCATTCCTGGAAACTTACATTTTATACAACTTGTATGCTGCTAAACTGCCATGTTGCTTGACTTACATTAGTGCTACTGTGCTGTATATTTACAGGAGTGTTTATTAATATGCACAGTCCCTGAGAAATAAATATTACCTATTTATATATATTACCTACAGATCATTAACCTATTTGTTTGAATATCAAGGACCTCTATTAGAAATCGTTTTCTGTGTACCTTAACCTGTTAACTCACTAGTGTAACGATAGTGCACTAGTCACAAGAAAAACTACCTGTCACAAGACAATATCTAATTCAATGACCACCACCGTTGATTGAACCTAAAAGATCGCTTCTCGACATAACCGGGTTTCGTCAAAAGACATTAACCAACTCGGTGTGCAGAGATGGGGCCCATTGTTGTTGTTAGCTATAGCTAGCGTTATAGCAAACAAGGATGCTAACGTTAACTAAAGCTATGTCGGTTGCCTTAATTTTAACAGCGTTAGAGACCAGGATTTATCTACCATTACCTCTCGATCCTTCAGTCCTAACAACAGCACTTCTTCCATCAAGGTGAGACGTGTTTCTTTGGAGTCTCCGGTATCGTCATCGTCCTGCTCGTCTCCCCGTCGGGGCTCATGGTCCTCCTGACCGGACGGGTAGTCTTTGTCAGCGGCGTTGCGCGAGGCTTCGGTCCGTCTCTGCACGAGGCCCGAACTCCGCAGAGTCAAGGAAGTCATGTCTGCTAGCAAGTTAGCTAAACAACGACAAAAACAACACGCCTCGGACTACACTGCCCGAGATGTTTGACCTAATTAGTTGTTGTCAACCATATATAGTAGTTACCGCGAGTGTTTTGCGAAATGACTACTGCGGCATGAGTACCCTCGTCATCTGGAGTACTGTTCCCCTTCCTTGTCTTCGACTGCAGCAATATAATGTCTATCTAATATGGCGCCGTGTGGCGAATGTGGTACCGAACTTATCCAGCAGGTAGTACTAGAGGCCGAGATAAAATGAATACCAGCAAACAGGTTCCAAGTAACTTTAAATTAGGTTATACTGAAGCCCTTTTATTCTGCATCGTGTTACCCAGTGCAGTCACACTTATGTGAACCTTTTCAATTCCTCTGTAATAGCTTGCCTAACCTTTTAGGATTTTAGAATTTAACAGATATAAAAGTTTAAAACATTAAAAATGAACTTAATTATCGTTATGTCGAAGATGTAGATCTATGTATTGTTTCAGTGAGCTGGTGACTCAAAAAATTGAGGACAGGAGGAAAACCAACCCACAGCGCCATGTTATTTTACACTGGTTGGATACTTTTCTGTACTTTAACATTAACATTAACCATACAAGCCTAATGCATAAAATATAGTATTTATCAAGGGTGTGAGATATAACAAGAAGCAGGCTAGTCTTCAACATCTGTGAAGGAAAGTGTGGTGACTGATGATGACCATTTGCTGGTTGAATCCAAGCTGGCCTGATTTCCAATTAGACAAACAAAGCTTACTTCCAATTCCAATATTTTATTCCCAACGATGCATTATCACAAGTACAGGTTCACCAGGGCATGTCTAAAGTAGTGTGTGGTTTCTATTTAGAGAAAAATATACATATAAGTAAACAGCTGGCAATTATCCTTATAGTATTATATTAAAGTGTAACTAAACCCCTAAATTTTGCTAGCTCCCTGCCTCCCAGCATATTTAAAAAATGCAGCAAAGTGGCTCAACCGCTGTAGGGGGCGTGGTCAGTGTGTGACGCGGGAGGTAAGGAGACACCGACCAGAGTGACAGACAGACAGACAGACTGACTGGCCACCGCAGCTACTGTCAGCCACTCCGTGTCCGCGCTGGAGCGTCCGTTGGGAGCTTTGACAGTCACTAGAAGCACATTCAAAGCCCTTTGTAAAAGTTTCTGTGTGGTACCTGTGTTGTAGCTGAGCTAACGTTAGTGGTTCTGAGAGGCTCTCCGGTGAGTGTGTGTCTGTGGGGGGAGTGTCAGTACGTAAGTTATCCGTGGCCCTCCTGTTTATAAAATTTATCAAGGGAAAGAATGCAGTCCAGTGGTGCTTCTACAGTCATTAAAAGGACAAGTGCGAACCATTGCGCCAAAATTGAAAAATACTAAGCAGAGGGTTGGCAAAAAATAGAGTAAGCTTTGCAGCTGGGAAAGCTACAGTGCCGAACCATTCTGGCCACTAGCTATCAAATACTAACAGTTAAGAGCTTGGCAACCGACGTCACTGCGCAGTGCATTCTGGGACGTAAACAAGAGGGCGCGCCATATTGTGAGGCCACAGCAGGCGAGAATTAAAATATGAATATATCTGTAAAAATATGTTGAAAAGTCAATTAAAAGAACGAAATGTACTATACAGAGACAAACTTCTACCGGACGCAAGAAAACGGTACCTTTAAAAGATGGCATTGATCGGAAATCTGGATCCGTATGAGGTGCTTGCAAGAGAATGTAGTCGAGACCCTGACGATTTACCTCCTCTGACATTTGCAGATATTTTTGTATATTTAGTCTGTGTGTGTCTCAGAACTTGTGGCAAAACATTACTCAAAGAACATGCAGCCTCATGTTCCAAATGAAAAAGAGCAGTAGTAAAGAAGTGGACGTTGTTTATGAAAGAATTGCCCTTAGGCCTACTCAGTTAAGAGGTTTTTTTTAAAGTGTTATACTTGACTCAAAGAGTATTAGTTTGTTACTTGAAGTTTAGTGTTTCAAAGTAGTTCAACACAAGAAACTAAACATTGCAAGTTTTTAATTATCAAATTGTCATCTGAAGTATTTCATGTACAAATAGCATACCATGTTCATTCTAAGGCAGGTACACACACCCCCACAAAAAATACAAACATGTTCAATCTCAGGAGGGAACCACACATTCACACACACCAAATAGAAAACAAACATTTCTCCTGGGGTCTTTTTACCGTTCAGCATGCACATTTTTCGGTTTCATCTGGCCTTACAACACTTGGACACATGTTAACTAGAATACAGCAAACATTAACAATCTTATCAAGAAGGGTAAATTCTTCATCCTTACAGGGAAGCAACAAACTAATTGGTACTGTGTTATGTAATAGTGTGTACTTATTGTGCAAGCTACCTATTACCCTTTCTACGTGTATCCTAAGGTGTGCTATAGCACGTGTGTCTTCCACATCCTTAGCATCGAGTTGACATCTGCTTTTAGTGAATGCAGGAGTTTTAACTTCCGCGCACATCATTCCCACACTGTCTTTAAAATCAAAGCCTCGGTCCGCTAACACTAAATCGCCAGGCAACAGTTTGTTAAGAAGTCCACAATTCTCAGTTATGTGCTTGTCAGATGCTCCCCATCCCTTTGAAATAAATGAAATTAGGCCTTGGGATGTAATTCCGATCAAGTATTTCATTGTGTGTGTACCTTTGTTGTGATGGCCTCTTTGTACGTATTTCAAAACAGTCGACTAATCGCAGCACGCTTTCCAAAAGCTTCCAAAAATTGATTGTGCATTGTGGCTTGTAAACAGTGTCTCTCAGGTCAGTACACCAACGGAGAAAGGCGTGCATACAGCACATCGATGGTGTCGGCAAAGGTAGCTGAAAGAGTTCTACGTGACACATTAAATATGTGTGAAAGATGCTGGATTGGAAGATCGAGCCTTAGACGAATGAGTGCAAGTAAAACCATTTGAAATTGTGACAGCTTCTTTGAAACTGGCAGGAAGGGCTTAACTGTAGCAAACATTGACAACAAAATTGCAAAACATGGAAATCCTGTATAATATCGTACCTTCTCTGTATTATCTCTGAAAAACCTTCCATCCATCTTTAACTTGTTCAACTCAGACCTAGGCTCCCTATTTTCCTGCAAAACACAGGTTAGTTCTGCACTGCTTTGCTCACAGAACTGGCATTCTACTCTAAGTCTCTTAGCTGCTGGTTTGTCTGTTTCTGTCTGTTCACTATATTCCTCCTCTTCCACAGCTCCTGCCTCTGCTTGATCCACATATTCCTCTTCTTCTGCAGCTTCTGCATGTTCTAGGACTCCATCTCTCTCATCTTCATTCATGTTGTTTTGTCCACTTTGGCCTCCTCCCTCAGATTCTCTCAAACAGTGTCTATGTTGTCTGCGGCCATGCCGATCTGACACTGTGGCCGTGACTTCACAGTGACCCAGGTGCAGGGTTGGAGCCCGGTCTGGATGAGACTCGTCCATCTCATATGCTGGTTTACCTTTGGGAAGACAAAAGTATCCACATTGAAACAAATTATTGCAATCAACAGTGGAAATACTAAATGTAATGTTATACAATACTACATATTATGTTCTAATGTAATTATTTATATTTATTTAATATGAAGACTTCAGATGCAAAAGCCTCTAAGTGCCGTCTGAAATTTCAGACATATATATGTGTATATATATATATATATATATATATATGTATAAATAAATTACGTACTAGATACTATGCCTTCAGTTCCAACTGAACTCGTGGCAACATATTTAAGTGTTATTAAGAGAATTTCTCGTGCTTCAGTCACAGTGATGTGGCTGGGTTACACCTGGTAATATCTGAGTGGCTCAGCTGAGTGCTCTGTTTTGATCACATGCATTTATTTGAACTAGCCTAACTTAGCTTGCTCTTGTTCTAGTGTTTAGTTACAAAATGTAGAGGGACCTATGACTACTCCTCTCGGTAACAGAACAAAATGAGAACACAATTGTTTGCTAAGTGAGGTTTATACACTTACCTGAATGAAAATGCCTGGAACACACTTTAAGTGATCTTGGGATGTCTGTGAAATGTATTTCCGTACGTCTTATGGCGGATATCCAGGCCATCCGTCTCTGCTTTGTTACATCAGACACATCACTCCCTTCATTTTGTTTCCAGGCCGGAAAACAATAAAAAGAAAGACCATTGTCTATTTTTCTCCCACGTCGATCGTGTGAACGGACATCCAACAACACAGCAGGTTCTTCCCATGACTAAAACTTCGTCGGCGCTTCAGAACAGGTGGCCTCACAATATGGCGATTTTTCCCATCAGCCATCGCGGCGCTAGAGCCGTGACGTCACGCCCCCATACTCTGTAGAGTCACTCTGTAGACGTTGGTTTCATAGATGAGAACAGGCACACGTCACTTTCCTGTCTTCAGAAAGACCACGCCCCCTTTTGGGTAAAAACAAGCGCTGTAAAAGTGCCAGCGCCAAATTGAAAAAACTAGTGGCACCATGCGTAAAAGCTGCTGCGTCGTGTTTTGTACGTCAAACAAAACAACACAAACCCAGTTTACAATAAATCTTTTCCTCCAAAGAGTGAAGGACAGTAAAAGAAGAGATCTGTAGCTTTAGGCCATCCACAGAGAAGATGAAAATGGTAAACCGCGGCACCCAGCCATTCGATACGTGTAACTGTGTGGCAAACACTTCATCACTTTAATGTAGTTAATGATGTACGGATTACGGATTGTGCCTGTAGATCGAATAGATCGAAGCGAATCAGAAAAGACTCTTAGTGATGGTGTGACGGAAGTTTTTACTGTGAAAAAATATGTCTATAAGCAATTATTTTTTAACATAACAATGGGAGATATACACAACTTAGCAGTGAAAATCCTGTTTTGGAAAGCTTTGAAAGCCTTTGAATAGGAAATACATTGTGGACAGTTAGAAGCAGCAACTTCAGCTATAATTTCCTCAATACTGCTTACACTTCAGACAGCCTTTGGTGCATTCTAGATGCCCTGTGTCCTCCTCTGTCTCTTGCCCCAGTGAACCACTTTGACAGAGCCCTCTCAGCTTCTTGCTGGTTGACCTTTGACATCAGTGTGTTATTCTTAAGAACCTCTGTAAAACAAATTTGGGTTCAGATTGTTATTTCTTTGGCGCTATAATGATGTCATATCTCCACAACGGATTGTCCGATTAACACAAAACTTGGGCCAGTACTTTCCCACACCCTACAGAGGCTAATTTGGCACAAATCGGCCACTACGTGGTGCTACAAATGCAAAACATTATATCTCGTAATCGGCTACATAGATTTGTACAAAATTCGGTTTGTACAATCTAGGGTCATGACTCAGTTGAAAAATTTGGTAATGATTGACTAAACATTTGAAGTTGTAACCTTTATGTATTTTAGAGTAATGTATGCAATACATACAGTATTTGTATATGATCAAATCTTTTTAGGCTATGTGCAAGTCGCTTCGGATAAAAGTGTGTGCTAAATAAATAAATAAATGTACAACAGCAGAAATGAGACTATGGTCCCCCCTCTTCTCATCGAGAGTCTCAACGTCAACTTGGGTTTTCAGAGGGAAGACCACTCCTTCAGGGACCTCTACTGCCAATCCATGCTTCTTCAGCAGGGCATTTAACATCTTACCATGAGACCATTGGGTTTCCTTCACTTACTCTACAATTGTAAGAAGTTTATAGAACATGGCTTCACAAGTGGGGCTGGCAACCCTCTGGACGGTGGGGCTGGCAACTCGCTGCACAGTAGGGCTGGCAACTCGCTGCACAGTAGGGCTGGCAACTTTCTGGACAGTGGGGCTGGTGACCCGGCTGGACAGTAGGGGGCTCGCTGGACACTGGGGCTGGTGACCCGGCTGGACGCTGGACACTGGGGCTGGCAACTCGCTGCACAGTAGGGCTGGCAACTTTCTGGACAGTGGGGCTGGTGACCCGGCTGGATAGTAGGGCTGGCAACTCGCTGGACACTGGGGCTGGTGACCCGGCTGGACAGTAGGGCTGGCAACTCGCTGGACACTGGGGCTGGTGACCCGGCTGGTCATTTTCTTCACTGTTTATGTGTTGTGTAGCTGAGGCAAAGCCACAAACATATTCCGAAGACGCAATAAAAGAAGAGGTTTTGTGAAGTCTGTTACTGGAGCACTGGCAAGCTGACCAGACAGTTTTGATAGCATACGGACTCCCAGAGATGTCGAATCAATGGGGTAGTTCATTCCCCCATCTCAAACTGTTCCTACACTACATGTGTTCCTCCAGTGGAATGCACAATGTTCTGCACAATCACAACTCTGCTCTCAAGTTCAAAACAGGAGTTTGAGATTTTTTTGTCTTTGTGTTTATATATCTTCTATTGAAAATACTGATGAATGGGAAATTCTGTCACCATTGGTCCAAATGCATGGGGCTGTTTCAGTTCAACACCTTCAGGCATTTCTTGAGACATGCGAGGAAATAATTGCCTTTCATAGACATGCCTGACAATTTGTTGCACAGAACACTGGTCTTCTCACCATTGTTTTCATCTGTCCCATATAGTTCTCAAATGGCAAACATGAAACTGAATCCAGAGGGCCATACTTTTCAGCATCGTCTGCTAAACGTAAAAGATTGTGTGTATTGTTAACCAGAAATTTTGCCCCATATATCTTAGCAAAGTTGGTAACAAAGCATCTTAACAATTTTTGAGCATAACCACAGTACTCACATAGGAGACAAAAGTGACAAAACCAGGAAGTTTTTGTACTGTTGATGGAGCAATCTTTGAAAGAGCATAACTGGCCCTGTATGTAATAAAAACTACCTGAATTCTGAAGCCTTCCATTGGCTGTACTCGGTCAAAGACTGTGGCTTTCTGGAGAAGCTCTGTGGTAAGTTTCTACACAGTTTCAAGTGATCAGAGATGGCGGTTAGAACAGAAGATGGAACCCGACACTGCAATGGTCCCTTAAACCACAGAGCAATCAATTTACGGACAATGCCTGAGCAAACTAAATGCATATAGTCCAGAGGAAAAGCGGAAACCATGCCAATGCTTAGCACCTGGAGAGGTGATTTAGAGTGATGGTGGTCTTCATTAGACATTTGTTCAAACTGAGTATCTGTCCTTAGGCTGGAATGCATGTCTGGAAACACAACTCTACCATCAACAAAAATGCCATACTGTGTGCAGCGCTCACAAGAACTGCGGCCACTGTGACCTTTGCTACATTTTAAAAAAGCTCTTGCTGGACTGTCACAAATAAAAGCATCTGGAAGTGGTACATTGTACTGTTTGCCATTAAAAATGACACCGATTGTTGTGATGACTTTCTTCTATAAAATCATACATGTAGTCGTTTACTGATTCAGGCTTACAGGGACCTGCATACACACCTATGATAAACACATTTGATTTTGGTAGCTCAACTATTTGACATAAAATAGGCCACAGCTGCATATTAGAGCTCCTAGAGAGAGGCAATCCATCAACATTCACGCGAACAGTCAATGTATCTGTTGTCATTTCATGCTCATTTTTCATTTTCAATTCTGAAATGATTGCTCTTGCAAGCCCAAAATGGTAGTAGCTTCCTTGTCCCATATCTTTGACCTCACAGTCTTTCAATGTACTGAGGAGCGTTCTGGTATCCTTAGGTAAATCCAGACCTAGTTCCAAAAGTATACTTAATAGCTCTGACAGCGCAGAATGAGACACATTTTGGTTAGCTGCCCATTCAGCCAGTTTCCTCTTAGTGTCAGAATGGGGTTGCTCTTCAGCAAGATCACAGCTAGGATCTTCATCAGGGTCATCACTATCTTCCTCGATATTTTGCACTGCCTGGTCCCATCCCTGTGTGCACTGACGTAAAGGCGAGCTGCTGTAACAAAGAGTTTCCCTTCGGGGATCAATAAAGTATTTCTGATTCTGATTCTGATTCTGATAGCCTGATCTGCTCGTTCCACAGCCTCCATGGCGAGGCTCATTAAATGCTGCTGCACTCTGGCTTTGATTCTCCTCCTCTTTGTACGTGGATTGCCATGAAGGTAATCCATTTCACTAAAATACACAGAGGAGACCACAGAACTAGTCAGCATGGTCAGCAGTGGTGACCATGAGCAGTGCTTCATTTAGCAGTCCAATCACCGCGTTGTATTTTGGGACAGTGATTTTTGATTAGCAGGGAGTAGCACGCAACCCCAAAAAAAAAAAAAAACACACAGACACAAAGACAGCAAGTGCGTGTTTCATGGGACAACTCTTTCTATGACTAGAACGGCATGAAAAAACTAAAAGTAGCCTAAACGCTGTTGGTAATGATGACGCGGTGGGCCAGCATGAAAATAAACAGCAGATAAATAAATGATGAATATAATTCTAATATAGTTTCAGCCCTAAAACAAGCAGTGGCGCTACATCCCACAGCATACTAAGGTGTACAGTTTTCACAGTATTGTTTGTTGTCCGCCGTTTATGGAGCAGTGAACCCCTCGAGAAGTACTACTGAGCCCACCTGACCCCTCAGACAATCCTCAAACACTGCAAAGTTCTACATTAGTAATGAGATAAGATGTGTCACGGCCCATCTGATTGCAATATCCTGGGGGAAACTCGCACATGGTAAAACATTAAATTCTAATTACTTACATGGCATAGAAGAACACTTTCCTGTGAGTCTAAATGTGACAAGAGAATGGAGGAGGGGAATAAGAAACAAAGATGAAAGGAGTTAAAAGGAGGCACATTTTTATTTTTTTTCCATAGTTAATTACTGTATGATTACAGTTCACTACAAAATCAACTTTCAGAGTTTATATTTAAATAAGTGTAACAATTTTTTTGTATGTACAGAGCAGTGGTGGAATACATATTCAGGCCTTTTACTTAAGTTAAACTACCAATACCTTTAGGTACAATTACAATAAGTTAAAGTCCTGCGTTCAAAATAGTTAAAGTACAGAAGTATTAGCAGCAAAATATACTTAAAATATACTTAAAATATCTAAAGTAAAATTACTCAATTGGCAGCAGAATGACCCCTGTTAGTGTCACATTACTAGATTATTATTACAAATGCATTATTGTATATGCAACATTTATGTTGTGGCTGGTTAAAGAAAAGCTATTTTTAACTAGGCTACTTTTACAGTCTAGGCTATCTTTAAGATTGCATCATATTCTGTAAACTGAAAATAGATTTTGCATATAAAATAGGGCTGTCAAAAAGAAAATTAATCACGATTAATCGCTATATTCTTCTTAATATTGAAGCTTGTGAAAATGGATATTAAAATGTAAAATCACTGAATTAATGTAGAATCAACACCACAGAAGTAACAGAAATAATAACAAAACCCAGGCCCAAAGTGCCAGCTGAATTTCAAAACCATCCACACCATAAAAATTAGATATCAGCTTAGAAGGCAATAATTTCTTATATGCACTCATGTAAATGATAATTAACAACAATACATGTGTTCTATGTTCAAGTGCCAGTTGAATTTTAACAAGGTCCACAATAGTCCATGCAAATATGAAAAAGGAACACGGAAAGATTCTGATTCACACACAAAGAGTTCAAAGGGACCCTTTTTCCTCGCCAAATTTTAGCCTGACTTTGGCCCCTAGTCCTGAAACTGAGCCCTCCACAGCGTCTGAAAGACAGTAATTCATTTTTTAAATGCATTAAATGTTTCAAATTAATTCGGAAATCAACACTTTTTGATAGGCACTAATGTAAAACCTTGATCTCTGAAGTAAAATATTTACAGTGGATAAACAACTGGATTATTTTAGTGTCCCTTGAATCACTTACAAGAAGAAGAACAAGCTGTAAGCTCAAAGTTTTGAACTGTAAGTAATGGGTTATAATGTTTCTTAGTGAACTAGGCTATAATGATGATTGTTGGGTACAGAGTTAAACATCATGGCACCACAGGGGGGACCCGCAATCACACAATATTAAATACATTAAACAAGATCCCAGTAACAAAATTGAGCCTTACAAAATGCAACGAGTTGTGCTTGCACTGGAAAAGGCTGCTTTTGTCTAAACAAGTATGTGCTATAAAGAACATAAAGCCTGCTTATGACTTTGCAGAACCCAATGTAGAAATCTGACAGCTGAAACGGAGCAGTTTACTCCAAAAATTAAGCTTTAGTTTGATTAGAACAAATTCAATTCTGTCGTTGGTTACACATCTTGTTTTGTAGAATATTCCCCAATGTCTTTCTAACTAATGCTCATAAAAAGAAAAGGAAAAAACGAGCGCAGCAAACAGTGCTGCTGAACGTCACTGTAAAAAGCTTCATGTAATGGGAGAACGACAAAAGTAATGACATGTTTTACAGATTCTTTTTTAACCATTTACACTGGCTTTGATTTCGGGAATGGCAGTATGAAGACCAGTGTAATAGTATGTCATTTAGGTTGAGACATTAACTTTCGCTGTGTTCACGGTTTACTAAACGAACTTCCCATCGGCACATACTCAGCAGTAGATGCTTGCCCGGTGCTGCTTGCTCCACCACTAGATGCCGCAGTACGCATGTCCTGAAGACTAATCCTAGTCCTAAATAACCTAACACAGGAGTAGGGAGTCTTGTCAAGGGCTTGATAACGAGGCAATCATTTGATATCCTTTTCTGTATCCCATGATAGTGTTTTGCTTTCCCTTCTGTCCCACACTTTTGCCACATTTGCATGATTTATGACTTTAGTTTGGATTTTCCCTACAGAAATATTAATGCTCAGTCCAGCTTTCTTCATCGACACTTTCATTATCATTATCATTACCTTTTATCCCTATTTGAGCTTGAATCCAACTAAATTTAACTGAAATGCTCAACCTCTCAATATTCAAAAGAATAGTCCTCATCTCTAGAATCAAAGTGTCCCTAACCGACTAACCATATATAAAGACCATATATAAAACTCTCCAGTACTGCCATGGAATCAGTGCATATGACTGTTGCTAGGGTTCTGATTTCTTCCACCCATCTTAATTCTACTGAATAGATTGATAGTTAATTAGCTTACTGATTATGTAACCCATTCTTCCTATTCCACAGTGACCATTTTCTGGATATTTTTAACCATTTGTATACATTTTAATATAACTATACGGAGTCGATAAATATTTTGCTGTAATTCACAAAACTTTATTGATCATTAAACACTTTTTCTCTAGTATCACTATGTTTACTTGGGGCTCTGGAAGTATCATGGGGGGAATATTTCTCATAGCTATTGCAGAACTATACTCCAATTCTTTAAAGGAGCAGTGTGTAAGATTTAGGGGGCTCTATCTGCAGAATATGGCAGAAATGGAATAATAATATTCATAAGTATGTTTTCATTAGTGTAGAATCAGCTGAAAATAAGAAATGTTGCGTTTTTTTGTTACCTTGATATCTACAGAGGGAGCAGGTCCACTTCCACAGAGTCTGCCATGTTGAACTGCCATGTTTCTACAGCAGCCCAGAACGGACAAACCAAACACTGGCTATAGATAGGGCCTTTCACATTTTTGGCGACTTTCGCGGCCACCATAGTTTCTCCTAAACACTTGGAAGGGGAGGGTGAGGCGAGCAGTATTCAAATGGTTGCAAACTGCAATTTCAATTTAGATGCCACTAAATCGTACACACTGCTCCTTTAAGCCAGAACTGATCTGGTGATCTGTCTTCCCCCAAACCCTTTTGCCTTCATGGATTGGTCCCAACACTTATGTAACTGACTTTGTTGAATGCCTTTCCACACTCCCTTGTATAATCTGACCTAATAAACTGACAACTTGACATACTTTAAATTGAGCGGGACTTCCTTTGCTTCCACTAGTGATGCATATGCGGATCGTCATAGCTCCTGTAGCAAATCTAATTGCTCTATATTGAATTCTGTTCATTTTCTCTAATGTTTTTTTGTAAGTTCCACTGTATACCATACGGTATATAATCTATTGTTGACCATATTAATATTGAGCTGTAACATGATGGAGGTAATAAGTGGGCTAATTTTGTCTGACAATAGCTCAATATCTTAAATCAGACCACTAAAACATTTGGAATATTTAATGGCAATGACTGTACGGCAGTCTCTTTCCCAATTTCAAACTCCAAAATACATCTGTGCTATGTAGTTCATTTGCTGACTACACCTGGGTCAGTTCTGTGTTTGCCTATTCTGTCTCTTACCCATATGGTTTGGCCAAGTGAGCCCCTGTATTTTCCCAATTCTGAAGCCATATACTGTACACCTATTTGTGTACTACCTAGGACCCTTGTAGTCAGCCTGTATAGGATTGATTGGGTTTGCCCATGTCTAACCTGTTTGGAAATCCAAATGGGCCCCATTTGTGTTGCCCATTCTGAGCCTATGCACTCATTTCCCATTAGTGACCCAATTATAATAATAATAATAACAAAACTTTATTTATAGAGCACTTATCAAAACAAAGTACAAAGTGCTTCACAACAAGAGATATAAAATACCACAGTGAATGATGAAATATAAAGAAATAAAATACATAAACTATAGAAAAGCAACAAAATAAACAGCCAGTTCAGGTCAAATCAGGATATGCGTTCCGATAAAAATGTGTCTTGAGAAGAGACTTAAACGAAGACACTGAGTCAGACAACCTAATTTCTTCGGGCAAGTTGTTCCAGAGCCTTGGGCCCTGATGGCAAAAGCTCTGTCCCCCTTAGCTTTCATCCTGGACTCAGCAACAGACAAAAGACCCCTGCCCGAAGAGCGCAAACTACGTGAAGGTTCATAAGGGATTACAAGGTGTAAAATATAGTCTGGAGCCAGGCCATGAAGAACCTTAAAAGTAATCAATGAGATCTTAAAATCAAGCCTAAAATAAATAGGGAGCCAATGTAAAGGGGCTAAAACGGGTGTGATGTGATCGTACTTCTTGGTCCTGGTTAACAGCTGAGCAGCTGAGTTCTGTACAGTTTGCAGTTCAGTTAACAATCACCCAAATGAATGAATTCATCTGTGGAGTCCCAACATTCTTAAACAGTCTCTGTTGCCTGAGAGAGTTTATCTAGTTTGTGGAGACCTTATAGCTGTGTGCCTTTTGATGGAGCTATGGTGCATGTTATCTGATCCCTTTAATCAGAAAAGTAGATTCTGCAGAGATAGCTGCTTTCCTCCATTACGTCATTATGTTATTAGATTCTCCTGTTAGCAGCCCAAGGAGGAACTTGCAAAGTTTTCGGTACTGAATGTTGTTCCTACATTTCAGATACAACCACAGAGGTTATGGACATGGTACATGATACAGCACAAGGTGTCAAGAATTTGCATGAGGATCATGGGTTTAGCTTTGTGAATTTCTCAGGGATGTTTGGTTCATGGCGCTCTGGCTTGATTAAATTCCTGACTACTCTTGCAGTAACAATGATCCTCCTAGTTGTCCTGTGTTCATGTTTAATCTTTGTGGTTAAACTAATCCTCCGCATAGTCAACAAGGTTGCTATTCAAGCAAGCGATTGATATAAGGTTGTCAGTGTGACATGATTAATATTAGTCATTAAAGAACATTTGGGTTTTGTCATTCGTGAGGTTTTGCCCTTCCTTATACATTAAGGATAAATTTAAGTACATTATTATATCAAGTTTTGAATATTGGGTGTTTTTAGTGATCAAATAAGTTTGGAATTTGTTTCTTTTGGGTTATTAAGAGCTGTAATTGTTTATTTGAATTGTGAAGTGTATGTGTCATTTCCACTCTGAAATGCTCTTGATGAGTCCCAAGACAGGCAAAGGGTTAGAGTAAAACGATGTGATTGCACAGCAATCAAAAGGAAATCTGTGAAGGAATTTTACTTAGGGGCCTCATATGAAGTGACGTGGGTAAAAGGTGAAAGGCAGGTCACTACAGAAGTTACGTAGGGGTCATTTGCAACCCTAGAAATGGAGTGGACCTCCATGTTCCCTAACAATAGTTCACTTCACTGTCTCCCCATCTGTCTCTCTTGTCTGGGAAGGCCGACAGCTGGGCAGGCAGATGGGGCCGTTACCAAAGCAACCCCAAGGCCACTGATAACATTCTTTGTCGCAAGTGTAGAAAGAGATACAGACTAATTCCCCTGTACAATATACCACGTTTGACCAGTTGACACTGTGGAGTCCTTTCGCTTCCTGGGCACCACCATCACCCAAGACCTCTAATGGGAGCTGATGATCAGCTCCCTCACCAAAAAAGCCCAATAGAAGATGTACTTCCTGTGGCAGCTGAAGAAATTTAACCTGCCAAAGACAATGATGGTACACCGCCATCATCGAGTCCATCCTCACCTCTTCCATCACCATCTGGTACGCTGCTGCCACTGCCAAGGACAAGGGCAGACTGCAGCGTATCATTCGCTACACCGAGAACGTGATTGGCTGCAATCTACCTTCCCTTCAGGACCAGGTCCCTGAGGCGAGCAGGAAAGATTGTGACTGACCCCTCCCACCCTGGACACAAAGTGTTTCAGACACTCCCCTCCGGCAGGAGGCTGTGGTCCACCAGGACCAAAACCTCATGCCACAAGAACAGTTTCTTCCCATTTGCAGCTGGCCTCATCAACAAGGCCCGGGACCCCCACTGACACTTACTCTCATACCCCCCCACTACAGTTTAACTTGGGTAAGTTCAGCTTTAAGCAGTGCAGGTGGTGACAGACTGAATCATGTTTTCCCTTTGGGGCTCACTGTAGTTGTATGCACTTGCTGCTGAGACGATTCAGTGCTACAAACCCATATACTCGACTCAACTCGGCTTCTGCTGGTACCAGCTTTTGTATTCGCTGCCCTCAACACTTCCCATACATGCTAAACTACTATCTTATGTTGAAGAATACCGAAAAGACCGCTCTGGGGCTTCAGAGCTCACTAGATTTTTTCATGTACCAGAGTCAGACTTGTTAGTCTGTGGCATTTGGAGAGCCTCGCTTCTGCAGTTTAGTTGATAGTTAAACTACTTTTATTGCCTGTTAGTGTTAATAATTGCTTTGCATACTAATTTAAATAATTTTATTGACTCCAGGACATTTCTGAATTCCTGCTACTGTCATGATACAAAATACATATGATTTGGTAGATTGTAGAGTTTATTTACTGTAAAAGGTCAATACAATTATTAGTAAAGTAAAAAACTTGGTGTCTTCTAAATATCTTTTAGACCTAATGGCTCAAATTATGATAAGTAATTTTTTAATGTGTGTGATGCTCAGAAAAGTGTCACCACTGTTATATGGTTGTTAATGCCAAAGCCCTTCATGTGATCATGTGTTATCCACTACGCCACATCAATGTTCACGGGGGCCTGGTCGTACAGCAGCATACAGTATGGGAGGAAGTGATGCCTGGGAGGCGGAGTTCAGGGCAAAACAGCCATTTCGACTCCGCCCTCCGCCTGCAGCCGAGACTGTATTAAAGCTTTTCCTAAAGCATATCATCCACACATGTGGAGAAAAAGAAAAGCAGCACATTAATGACTGTAATTCAAGAAATGTTTCGCTTCTTGGATGGGTTTTCCTGCTGCGGACATCTGTTGAATGGAGTTTGAAGTCTGAAGCCACTTTTTCCAGCAGAGATAAATGCAGCTCTGCGCTTCGTTCTTGCACGGATTTAACCACTAAAACGCAAATTGTGAATGTGTATTTGTGTCAACTTTGGGAGCTAACTTCAGTATCTAGTTCATTTTTTAAAAACCGTGAAAACATGGAATATTCTAACGTGTTGAACTGGATTTGAGAGCCTTCGAACTCCATGACCATGTAGTCCAAAGGTACGGTGTACTCTGCATTATATACTAATACTCACTAGTACTGTCTGAGACTTTCTGATACAGTCGGACCCTGTTGGAATATAATGGGGACAGTGATTTAACAACTGCAGCTTATTTCCTGTGAGAGGGTGTTAAAAGTGTGTTGTTTTCACGGGGAGACAGAAATTAATAACGTTAAGATACAATAAATGCAAAAAACCGAACCAACTATCACCCCGAACCACGGAGGCCTGGGGCTTCCCTTCAGCTCTGTGTGAGACTCTTTTCCTAACCAGACAGGAGCATTTGTCTGAACCCGCGAATGCATTCCTAAATGTGAGCACTGGCTGAATGGAAACGGTACTGTAGGGGACACTATGGCCACATTCTAACTTTAAAAAGCGGACACATAGCGCTGTCTTCGTCATGCCAGCCTACAGCCCTTCTCCACATCTTGCTTCATTTAAAATGCCAGCTACCAAACACCACTGCCACTAGTAATATTTTCAAGAGAAACTGCTTTTTCTTCATACATTATCTTAATTATTACAATTACAAAGCAAATAGCAGACGGTAAAACGAGGTATTGCACACCATCAACAAACCCACACAAACTAAATTGTGTAAGTGTGCTCTGTGGTGTTGGCATTGTTTTTTGAATTTAGAAATGAAGGTGAATAATCGTGCACCGATTTGACAGACATTTAAAAGTAGAAAGCACATCAGATAAATCATTTATTTCTCTCTCCTTCCTCTGTGGTGCCTACAAATGGGCCCACTGCAGCACATCTGTCTGTCAGACTGTTTGAGTTTCATCAATAAATGAGCAGTAAGTGAATTGCTTTTAGATTGGTCGGCTATACCTTCTGCAAGTCTCTGCTCTCTATAACTCGAGTCAGTGTTTTTATCACGCTCTTTTGGCTACAGCTTCAAAATGACTTCACTATGAAATAATATGATAGCTTTTACATATAGAGGCTGCTCTGATCACTCCCAGCCTACCACCTTCAGGAAGCAGACAGAAGTGATATATAGTTGAACAGAAGTTCTGCATATACAGTATGTTATGTACAGTAACATACTGCCCGGAGTAAGCGCATTTAAATATTCATAAATGTGATCATAAAAGTGGTTTAAGTCTTTCTCTTCTTTCTGACTATTCAAAGCGCTTCAACTACATATCACATTCACCCCATTCACACACAGTCATACACTTAGTCATCAGTTGGAAGACTAATCATTCACACACACTCACACACTCTGATTGTGTGAATTTGGGGTTCAGTGTCTTGCCCAAGGACACTTCGACATGTGGGCTGGGGGAAGCCGGGACCCACAGTAAGCTAAGGCACAGTCGCCCCTTGTCTCTGATGACTGTGTGAATCATGGGCTTCAGTAGGAAACAAAGAAAAAAACCATTCTGCATGCTGATCTGACACTGTAGATTATATCGGAAATGTTAAAGGGTCCGGCCATTCAGATGACAAAAAACACATTTTCTTCCTTACCTCTAGCATTATCTATCACACAGATAGTTGTGGATTATTTGCCCAGGTTTGGCAATATCTGCCATCACGAGGGAATGGGATTTTGTTTGTTATGTTCACATCAAAATGATACTTAAAAAAATTTAGTTTTCAATTTCCAATGGAACTACTCTACCAGAGAAATAGTATCATATTGGATAATGGTATTATTCTAGCTCATATCAATAGTAAATGTTGTTATTCACTGTAATAATTCTGGTCAAATCATTTCCACTTTCCACCTCTATAAGGAACTGCATTTTTTTCTTAAAGGTCCAGTGTGGAACATTTAGGAGGAGCTCTTGGCAGAAATGAAATATAATATTCATAAGGATGTTTTCATTAGTGTAGAATCGCCTGAAAATAAGAATCGATTTTTCATTACCTTAGAATCAGCCCTTTATGTCTACAGAGGGAGCGGGTCCCCTTCCACAGAGGCCGCCATGTTGCACCGCCATGTTTCTACAGTAGTCCAGAACGGACAAACCCAACACTGGCTCTAGAGAGGGCCATTCGCGTTTTTTGTGAGTTTTGCGGCCACCATAGTTTCTCCTCCACGCTTGGAAGGGGAGGATGAGGCGAAATGGTTGCAAACTGCAATTTCACCGCTAGATGCCACTAAATCCTCCACACTGGGCCTTTAAGTGCTATCCACACAAAGCGTTTTTGATGTCTGTCACTTGCCTGATTCACGGACCTGATACGCTTCCATTTGATCAAATGTATCAATCCACACTGATTTAGAGACACTTAAGTATGATGCAGGTTACTACAGGACCTACAGTACAGTATGGGCATGTAAGTATTGTTTTAAGACAGACCTGAAAAAATTCCTATTCCGTAAATCGGAGGCGTGTGCAGTAGAAAGTAGAAGTTCAGATACAACAATAATCTGCACAGACATTGGGTAGTCATGTCTGTGCAGATTATCGGTTTCACATAAACATGAGTACATGACCCACTCCAAAACAAAGCAGGCAGGAGGAAAATAAGAGAAACAGCTGGAGATGCTAGTTTTGAAATAACACTGTCTGGCCTGACACACACACACTCCACACTGTGCTAGGAGCATGTGCTGTTTGTGGCTACAAGATGCACACTACAGAAAGACTGATGTGGTCATATAGCATGAATACAGCAAGGTGAAAATTCACTACTCCAGTTCAAGACAGAATGAGCCTGCTCTGCTAAATATCTCTAATCCCTGGCATGTTCCAGTGCCCCTGTCTAGGAAAAAGAGAAGAAAGGAAAAGGCTGATTAATAACTAACTTTAACTTCATCTTGACGCAGACTCTCTTGGGTAAAGAGTGCCAGACTTACTTCAGCCTGTTTGATGTGCAGTGCTGCTTGCACTTCTCTGCGTGTTTGGTGAGTCACCTGATTTTAATTGATTTACCTTACGTTTCCCAATAGGAAACAGAGTGTTTTCTTGTTATTCCCTGACATTACAATGTGCGAACGTAAGATGTGATCAATCAATCACTGTCACTGTGATTCAGGCATATCCACGTGGCCTTTTCTGTGTGATATTGTGCCTTTGCTTTTTTCACCTGAAGGGTAATGTTACAGGTTGGTGTCAGATCAGGTCTAAAGTTATGAGTCTGTGCTGGGTGCGGTAGAACTGTAGTGGTTCACCACAAATGGCTTTTTGTTAGGGAAACAGAATAAACAACCATCATGAGGTGGCTTAATATGGCCTCATGATCATGGCAGGATTGTAAGGCCTGACTAAGGTACTAACTAATCTTTATTCATAGTCTTCTTTCATCATCATTACCTATTCATAAGCGCCTCAGGAATATCCAATTTCCTGGTTATCAGGTGGACTGAATGCTCACCAACTGCTCACATTTATCTATTTAAAAAGAAAATATAACTCAACAAACTCTTGTGTGTACAACTCTCTGCTTCTCCAAACTGGGGGTGTGCCGTCCGCTATCTACTGTAGGTAATACACTGATTATAGATAAGAACCTCATACAGCCCCACTTCAAAAAACCCAAACTATCCCTTTAACTCATTTTATAGGAAAATAACACAAAACAGCTCAGAAATTGCATCAAAACAAAGAGCCGCTAATTCACTCATTCATGGCAATAATTACATGAAAAACAATCTTCTGCTGGGAATGATATACTGTACATACTTGCAACGGTTGTTATAAAAAGGAGACAATCCAGGGGCCTGTACTACAAAAGCAGGATTTAGGATTAGCGAGGTAACTTCAGGGTTAACCCTGAGTTTTCAGTCCTACGACAGTGGTTCACTTCTTACCGGGTTAAATCGCCATGGTAACTCGTGCTGAACACCTAACCTGTTCTGGAGCGTGTTATTTTCGAGATAAGCTAGCAATGCGCATAAAAGCACCGCCTATATAGGCTACTGACCAATCACTTCTCTAGGAAAATGGCATCACCATTCATAGCAGATCCTGTGGAGCTCGGTGCGCGTAAAAAAAAAAAAAAAAAAAAGAAATCTTGGTGCTCGGGTCGTGAGAGGATCTCTTAGGAGGGCGAGGGTGTTCAAAGACCGACAAAACCCTTGTTTTAGTATACCGATATCATCCTACAACAGAGACTGATTGAAGCACTAAAGCCTTGTACTTATAATATGTGAAAGTAAGCCTACTTAACACTTTGAATTATGTTTTTATATTTATCTTTTATTTGCTCACAAGTCAGTTTCACACCACTCAGTTTGCAGCTCAAAGAATAAGGCTACAATTGTCATACATGCCATAAGAATACATCTAAGCAACACATTAATTTAATGGAATACACAAATCTTCATACCTTCCTATATTTTCTTATTACAATTTTTAGATTTATTTTAATTATTAACTATTGAGTTGCATTATACTTTATTCTTGAAGCTGCACTTAAATCTTGCCCTGCTCTATTTTAAGTTTTAATTTACCCATTGTCTTTACATTTTATCCTTGGTGTTTTATTTATGGTTTTTAATCATCCATTGTGTTTAAGTTTTAATCCTCTTTTATTCCCTATGCCTGCCTGTTTATTTATACATTACTGTGTATTTTATTGTTGTGTTTTATGTGTAAAGCACCTTGTAATGCTGGTTTTGATAAGTGCTATACAAATAAACTTTATTATTTTTATTATAAATGTAATTATAGTCAGATCTCTGCCCTAATGATGGGACAGTGATATTATAAGCCTATTAATTAATTTACACATTCACACAGTTGGCGATTTTTTTGCCAGCTGTCCTTCCTGCATTTGGCAGCTGCAGCTGTGTTGGTTAGTGAAGCCAGATAATGAAAAGAGATCCGGGTATGCTGAACTTGCTTCGTAGTATAGGCCCCTGTTATGGTGGATTTAAAATGGTTCAAAACATGTTTTGAAAGTCGGTGTCACCAGCTGTGTGTCCAGACTACAGTGGACCAGATTAGTGTTGTATCCTCCTTTTACGCTGTAACAATGTGACATTTCGGATGTACTGAAATGGGGCTTTTTTCTAATCTTTGGCCATATGGTGCCTAGCATGATGGAGGGGGAGGGATGGGATGAGACATAGTAGGTCAGCCTGAAACATAGAACAAAGAGTGGGGAACTAATCCTTGTTGTCAAACTGTAAGGTAGAGAAAAATGTTCACCCAACAGTAAAGCACCGTCTGAGTGTGCACACCTTGAGAAACATGGTGAGCCTTTGAAGTCCATGGATGGTTGTCTGTGTATTAGTGAATACAAAGAGGTGCAGTATGGTGCAACATCAAACTCAGGGAGTTCTGACATGGACCCCTCCACTATCAGTGCATTCACTGTCAGACAGCAACCCCCCCCTTTCAGACCACAACCAAATAAATGTGTTCTTTAAACTCTCAGGTCAAATGAGTGACGCAAAAAGGGAACCCAGGAAGCTGTATAAATTAATCCCTAAGTACAGATGGGCCCAAGACAGTGGAGACAAATTCATCATGGCCTTGAACTCACCTGATCTGATGAATGACATATCAGTATATAACCAATAATACCAAACCAACCAGTAACCATGTCCCTACCAGAGACGGTGTAAAAAAGTATTGATGATATCAATGATATTTCATAAGGCAGCTATTAAAGCTAACCTTATAAAACAAATATGGAAGCCTATTAAAAGCAAAATGCCGTCGAATTGTTTGATCAAGAATGCAAGACCATCAGAAAAGACTTTAAAAATAGCAAATGAAAAACATCGCCAACCAAACAACCAATAGGTACAATGACATTTTAAACAAATATAAACATACAATTAGGAACAAAAAACAAAATTATACCCATATTGAAAACGGCATTAATTAAAATCAATTCTGGGATATGTGGAACAACTTCAACACAAAGCAACAACAAGCACTACCCATTCAACATGGTGACATCTGGAGAGCACATTTTGAAAATCTGTACAAAGACATACCAATAAATCTAATTAATTCAGATCAATGTATTATAAAAGAAAAATTCCAAACATTAGAAGAAACAATTGAAGACAACCAAAACCCCTTGATTTCCCAATTACTTGGAGAAGATGAAGAATTGACCACACAGACAGAGTCTCTCCAGCCAAGAAAAGCTTGTGGTCCAGACAGCATTAAAAACGAAATGCTCAAATGCAGCACTCCAGTGATGCAGGGTGCAGTGTTGGAAAATGTTCAGTATCGTACTACAGTCAGGATGTTTTCCCAACATCTGGTGCAAAGGGCTTATTTCCCCCATTCATCAGAGTAGGGGCAAATCAGACCCTGGTAACTACCATGGCATCTGTGTCAGCAGTTGTATAGGTAAACTATTCTGTAGTATTCAAAATTTTATAATTTTCAAATTCCAATTAAAATTTGACTTAAAATATTTGATAATGTCATCCAGCTTATTGCGCTCTATGGTAGTGAAGTATGGGGTCCACTCAGTCATCACAGCTATACCTGTTGGGACAAACATCCAACAGAATCTTTACATGCAGAATTCTGCAGATGGTGCTGAGACTAACTTTTGTACTTATCTGTATATATCTTAATAGCAAATTTCTTCTGTTTATGTATGTTTTTATTTTAAACATGCTTTGGCAATGTTAACATCTGTTTCCGATGTCAATAAAGCCCAATTGAATTGAAATGAGAGAGAGATTCCGTGAGAGTAGCTGCCCCAAAGGATGAGCTCCTGAATACAACTCAAACTTGGTCCTTGGACATTTTCAAAATTACCTTCAAATAATCTTCAGAAAGTACTCTAAAGAAGAGGTAACTGCATTAATCAACAAGAACAGAAGAGGAAATATCATCTTTGGATATATTTTTTCAAATCAAAACAACTGGCTAACTGTCACGCTAGCTGCTACTGTTACGAACATTCCAAAGGAGAAATTGCACTGAACAGGTACAAGAAGAAAAATTAAAGGATCCTTGTTGGTAACATTAAGCAGCTTAAAGAGGAGCTCCAGCAGCTAAAGACAAAGTCGAGAGAGGAAGTCTGGAGGGACTCAAACAGGACAGTGTGCTCCGTACTCAGTTAGCCAAAGTGAAGGAGGATTCTGAGAATAGAGAAAGTAGCTTCACCAGGCAAGTCCAACGCCTGACAGACCAACTCTCATCAGTCCCCACAATGACAAGTACAGAGACACAGACTCTCCTTGCCAGTGTTCCACACCCCTGCCTTGTCCCACCCTCTCTGCTATGTACTCCCAACTACCCAACAACACCCTGGCACCTGCTGATACATCCACACAGCCAGCTGCCAACAGCCAGCTCTGCCCATCCCAGCTTCCTCCACTTAGCCTGAAGAGGAAGCTCCACAAGTGGTCCTGCTGGCTGGCTTATGGGAAATTCCTGGACACAAACAAACTTTTTCCTGGTAAAAAAGTGATATCTAGATGCTGCAGCACCACAGGTCAGGCAGTTCAGTTCACTTCAGTTTTATTTACTGTATATAGTGTCAATTCATAACAGAAGTAATCTCATTGCACATTTCCTATAGAGCAGGCCTAGACCATACTCTTTATAATATTATTTACAGAGACCCAACAAATCCCACCATGAGCAAGCACTTGGCGATAGTGGCAAGAAACCTCGAGCAGAACCAGACTCAGGGTGGGCGGCCATCTGCAGCTGCCGGTTAGAGAGAGAGAGAGAGAGAGAATTCCACCTAGAATTTTAAAATAATAATGTAATGGTGGTGGTAATATTAATAAAGTAGTAATGATAATAATGATAGCGATAGGAATACTAATGATAATAATAGAAATGAGACTAATAATAACAATTGTAGTAACAGTTGTTGAGCAGGAACACGGGAGCAGCAGGTGGCCCACAATCACAGATTCAGACTCTGCAGCTCTGGTGGCAGAAATGCCTGCTGAAAGCTACAGAAGGAGAGAGGAGAGATGAGAAAGCACAAAACTACGGGAGAGAGAAGATGTCGAGTTAGTAACATGCATTAATGGGATAAAAATGCTTACAGATGGAGAGGGAGAGGAGGAGAGAGGTGCATCATGGGAAGTCTCCCGGCAGTCTAGGCCTACAGCAGCATAGCTAAGGGATGTTCAGGACCATCAGAGGAAAGTCTTAAGCCTACTCTTAAATGTGGAGATGGTGTCTGCCTCCTGAACCCAAACTGGGACCTAATTCCACTGGAGAGGAGCTTGATAACTGATAACACTACTTTTGGACACACTAGGAACAACAAGTAACCCTGCATTCTGGGAGCACAGTGTTCTAATTGGGTAATAAGGTGATATGAGCTCTTTAAGATACGATGGTGACTGACCATTAAGAGCTTTGTAGATGAGGAGAAGGATTTTAAATTCTATTCTGGAGAAATATGATCTCTTTTCCTAGTTCTTGTCAGTACACATGCCGCAGCATTCTGGATCAACCAGAGAGTCTTAAGTGACTTATTCCGGCAGCCTGATAATAAGGAATTGCAATAATCCAGCCTAGAAATCACAAAAGCATGGACTAGTTCATTTTGAGATAGGATGTGCCTGATTTTTGCAATGTTACGTAGGTGAAAGAAGGAAGTCCTTGAAGTTTGTTTTAAGTGGGAGTTAAAGGATAAATCCTGATCAAAGATCAAAGAACAACTCCGAGGTTCCTTAATGTGGTGCTGGAGGCCAGGGCAATGCCATCTAGAGTAACTATATCTTTAAATAATGTGTCTTGGAGGTGTTTGGGGCCAAGTACAATAACTTCAGTTTTGTCAGAGTTTAACATCAGAAAATGGCAGGTCATCCAGGTTTTTATGTCCTTAAGGCATGCTTGAAGTTTATCTAACTGATTAGTTTCATCTGGCTTGAATGATAGATATAATTGGGTATCATCCACATAACAATGAGTTTATGGGGTGTTTCCTAATAATATTGCCTAGAGGAAGCATATATAAGGTGAATAGACCAAGTACAGAACCTTGCGGAACTCCATGACTAACTTTGGTTTGCTTGGAGGATTCATCATTAACTTGTACAAACTGAGATCGATCGGATAGATAGGATTTAAACCAGCTTAATGCGGTTCCTTTACTGCCAATTAAATGTTCCAGTCCCTGTAATAGGATGTGATGGGCAATGGTGTCGAATGCAGCAGTAAGATCTAACAAGACAAGTACAGAGACAAGTCCATTGTCTGATGCAGTTAGAAGGTAATTTGTACCAGTGCTGTCTCTGTGCTTCGCTGCACTGTAAATCCTGACTGAAAATCCTCAAATAAACTGTTGTTAAGACAAAAATCACACAACTGATTGGCAACTGCTTTCTCAAGGATCTTAGAGAGAAAGGGAAGGTTAGATATAGGTCTATAGTTGGCTAAAACTCCTGGATCAAGAGTGGGCTTTTCAAGAAGAGGTTTAATTACAGCTACTTTAAAAGACTGTGGTGCATAGCCTGTTAATAAAGACAGATTGATCATATCAAGTGAAGAAGTGCTAAGGGTAAAACTTCTTTAAGAAGGTTGATAGTAGCAAAGCAGTCTAAATATATCAGGTCTTACAGCTGTTTCTAAGCTTCCTATGTTTGAAGATAAATCGGTACCGATTTATTACGTCTTACCTATAGCAACATTCCTACACCAAGGCAGCCCCTTATGTAATTTAATTTTCAGTCCAAATAAAGTCTAATACTCTTTGTCAAAATGATATAGTGTTACCACATTAGTTGGTACAAAAGATGAAGTAGAGTGATTGCGCTCAACTTTGGGCTATCAGAAATAATCCCGGCTTCGAAGCTCCCGCTCTACCACTAAGCCACAGCCACCCCCACTTGCGTGTACTGGAGACACGGTGGTAGTGTTTGCCAGAGTTTTTCACAGTTCTGACCTTTCTAACTTTTGTCATGTTAGAAACGCAGGCATTGAGCAGCCGGACTGGAACAGGTTTCTTTTAGAAGGTTTCTTTTTCTCAGAGTTGGCTGGATGCCTCAGCATGTACAGTGCTGCTTAGAGATTCAGCTTAGTTCCGGAGATGAAAAGATGAGAGGGGACAGGCAGCTTTGAACAGACACACATGCACTCTGAGGGGATGTGAGATTTTGCATTCCAACTTATATTTTGTCTTATTACAAACTATGATCAATTCACTTAAATGTACGGCATGGGCGGCTGTGGCTTAATGGTAGAGCGGGTTGTCCCCCAATCTGAAGGTTGCTGGTTTGATCCCGGCTTCCCTCAGCCCTCATGTCGAAGTGTCCTTGGACAAGACGCTGAACCCCAAATTGCTCCCGAGGGCTGTGCCTTCAGTGTGTGTGTGAATGATTAATTAGTTTCTTTATATTAATGAGCAGTTCTGCCATCAGTGTGTGAATGGGGTGAATATGATATGTAGTGTGTGAAGCTCTTTGAGTGGTCGGAATACTAGAAAGGTGCTATACAAGTATCGACTGCGTCATGACCCTGGATCATGCAAACCAAATTTCGTACGAATCCATGCAGCTGATTATGAGATATAAACTTATTGCATTTGTAGCACCACCTAGTGACCAAATTTTTCACAAAGCCTCAGTGGCACATAGGAAAGCTTCGTGTTAATCAGGCAAACCTATATGTAGATAACTCTTACGGTGTAGTCTGCAGTACCACTTTTACCAACGGGGAAATTAAAAAATAAATAAATAAAATAAAAAGCGATTTCAATGCGTTGCATTTGTGGTTCCCAGCCCACTTGGGCTAGGACCCCCCTAATAAAATAAAAATCGGTGCGATTTTAATAGGGTGCCCAGTACCAGCGTCCCAGCCCACTCAGGCTTGGACCCCTAATAATAATTCAATTCATATCAAAATAGGATAACATATAAAATAAATAAAATAAAACAATATATACAGTTATTTATATACCTAGGCTATATACAGTGGTGTGAAAAAGTGTTTGCCCCTTTCCTGATTTCTTATTTTTTTGCATGTTTGTCACATGCTTCAGATCATCAAACAAATTTAAATATTAGTCAAAGATAACACAAAATGCAGTTTTTTAAATTAAGGTTGTTATTATTAAGGGAAAACAAAATCCAAACCTACATGGCCCTGTGTGAAATAGTGATTGCCCCCCCTGTTAAAACATAACTTAACTGTGGTTTATCACACCTGAGTTCGATTTCTCTAGCCACATCCAGGCCTGATTACTGCCACACCTGTTCTCAATCAAGAAATCACTTAAATAGGACCTGCCTGACAAAGTGAAGTAGACCAAAAGATCTCAGACATCATGCAGAGATCCAGAGAAATTCAGGAACAAATTAGAAAGAAAGTAATTGAGATCTATCAGTCTGGAAAAGGTTATAAAGCCATTTCCAAAGCTTTAGGAGTGCAGCGAACCACAGTTAGAGCCATTATCCACAAATGGCGAAAACATGGAACAGTGGTTAACCTTCCCCGGAGTGGCCGGCCGACCAAAATTACCCCAAGAGCGCAGTGAAAACTCATCCAAGAGGTCACAAAAGACCCCACAACAACATCCAAAGAGCTGCAGGCCTCACTTGCCTCAGTTAAGGTCAGTGTTCATGACTCCACCATAAGAAAGAGACTGGGCACAAATGACCTGCACGGCAGAGTTCCAAGATGAGAATCACTGCTGAGCAAAAAGAACATTAAGGCTCATCTCATTTTTGCCAGAAAACATCTTGATGATCCCCAAGACTTTTGGGAAAATACTCTGTGGACTGATGAGACAAAAATTTTACTTTTTGGAAGGTGTGTGTCCCATTACATCTGGCATAAAAGTAACACCACATTTCAGAAAAAGAACATCATACCAACAGTAAAATATGGTGGCGGTAGTGTGATGGTCTGGGGCTGTTTTGCTACTTCAGGACCTGGAAGACTTGCTGTGATAAATGGAACCATGAATTCCGCTGTCTACCAAAAACTCCTGAAGGAGAATATCCGGCCATCTGTTCGTGACCTCAAGCTGAAGCGAACCTGGGTTCTGCAGTAGGACAATGATCCAAAACACACCAGCAAGTCCACCTCTGAATGGCTGAAGAAGAACAAAACGAAGACTTTAGAGTGGCCTAATCAAAGTCCTGACCTGAGTCCTATTGAGATGCTGTGGCATGACCTTAAAAAGGCAGTTCATGCTCGAAAACCCTCCAATGTGGCTGAATTACAACAATTCTGCAAAGATGACAAAACTCCTCCACAGCGCTGTAAAAGACTCATTGCAAGTTATCGCAAACACTTGATTGCAGTTGTTGCTGCTAAGGGTGGCCCAACCAGTTATTAGGTTTAGGGTGCAATCACTTTTTCACACAGGGTCATGTAGGTTTGGATTTTGTTTTCCCTTAATAATAACAACCTTCATTTAAAAACTGCATTTTGTGTTTACTTGTGTTATCTTTGACTAATATTTAAATTTGTTTGATGATCTGAAACATTTAAGTGTGACAAACATGCAAAAAAATAAGAAATCAGGAAGGGGGCAAACACTTTTTCACACCACTGTACATACATGTAAGGACCAAGGAAATAATTCTAAAGCGCATTTTTTGAATTTGCATCTGGTGACATGTAAACAGCAGATAGAGAAAGAGATGATATATGGATATACCATCTTCACATAAAAAGTTTGACATTTGTGAGACAATGTCCATCCACGTTGTGGATGTAAACCATAGACTGTAAACACAGAGTCCTCCTCCATTCATCTTGCGTTCTGTCAGCTCAGGAACACAATCTGACCCTTGAGTGCTTGAGCCGGGATGTTGATGGACCAGGTCTCGGTAAAGATGTGGGCACAACAGTCTGATTTCCGTTGCTTGTCCAGCCTGAGTCCCATTTTGTCCAGACCGGACATTAGCCAGGAGCAGTCCAAATCCAAGCCGGGACAGCATAGCTCCTATCCGGGCTGTCTTTCCAGGATAATAGAAGGTATTTCTCTAAAAAGGTAGGAAACATTTGGTCCAATCTACATTTCTACCACTTTTTAACTACGGCGATGTTGTTTATTTACACATATCATCTTAGTTCCTGAAGCCACTAAACTCCCTATATCACAGTGCCATTTGTTTCATTTCTGGTGATAGCCATACTGTCCTTCACTGTACACGATATAAAAATGTAAACATTCTTATACCATATGCACGAGAAACACTGTATCCTTTTAATTTATAAAGCTTTGATTAAAAAGCTACCGCCATATTTCACCAACCTCCTTACGTATTAAGATTCTTTATACCTCACATGTTCATAGTGCAGTCTGCTCCTGAAAAATCCTTAGGATAAAAAACACCCTAGGGCAATCCGTTTTTAATTTCTTTGCAACCGATGTATTTGAAATGGATGATACCAGATATCAGTGATGAGCAGAGACTCCTGTGGATGACAATGGATAAGTCCTTCTATAAATCTGTATCAATATAGACTGTAGTTCTTAAATTCTTCTTACAAGAGTTAGGCAGTGAGCCAGAGATTATGTGCAGAGGGGGAAGGGCCCTATTTATAGGGATTTAGGTTGTGTCATGTTAATACTGTTGTTATTTAACTGATGTGTGCCACAGTTGATGAACTGATTCTGTTTCTGTCTCTCTCTTTCTCCTCTCTTATCTGTCTGAAGATTACAATTTAAAGCCTTTATGAAAAGGCCTCATTTATACACACTGACTGTTATTTTAATTGTGTCATATCTTGCTAGAAGTCCAGATACGATTTAAGACATTCATTCACAATTTGCCACCAATGCGTCTCTGTTGGCCAGTCCACAAACCTGTATACTGTGAGATATGAGACTATGTGTAGCAGGAAGCATGTCTCATTTCCTTTGAATTCGTGCAAGCTTGCATGACCTTCTCATCCTGATGCAAAATATGAGCAAGCATGCTGAATGCATACAGATGCACATCTGGCAAGATACTTTGCTGCAGTATCTTTCACAATTATTACATGATCACCTTGTTGGGCCTCGCCTCACCACATGTGAGAGACAAAGACAGGCCTACCTGGAAAAGCTGAAGCCTTCACCAAGAGGCTTGACTGAGAAACAAAGGACAGACAGTAGAACGGCGCCAAGTCCCTACAGCCATTAACTCACACCTAGATGTCAGACTGATGCGAGATCGACAGAGATCCACAGCTCAGGTGGGGGAATCTGTTCACAGGACAACTATTAGTCGTGCACTACACAATTCTGGTCTTTATGGAAGAGTGGCAAGAAGAAAGCCATTGTTGAAAACCATCCATAAGAAGTCTCGTTTACAGTTCGCTAGAAGTCATTTGGAGGACACAGCATACATGTGGCAGAAGGTGCTCTGGTCTGATGAGACCAAAATCGAACTTTTTGCCCTAAAAGCAAAACGCTACGTGTGGAGGAAAACTAACACTGCACATCACTCTGAACACACCATCCCCACAGTCAAACACGGTGGTGGCAGCATCATGCTGTAGTGGTGCTTTTCTTCAGCTGGAACAGGGAAGCTGGTCAGAGTTGATGGGAAGATGGATGGAGCTAAATACAGGGCAATCTTGGAAGAAAACCTGTTGGAGTCTGCAAAAGACTTGAGACTGGGGCGGAGGTTCACCGTCCAGCAGGACACCGATCCTAAACATAAAGCCAAAGCGACAATGGAATGGTTTAAAGCAAAACATATTCATGTGTTAGAATGGCCCAGTCAAAGTCCGGACCTAAATCCAATTGAGAATCTTTGGCAAGATCTGAAAACTGCAGTTCACAAACGGTCTCCATCAAATCTGACAGAGCTTGAACTGTTTTGCCAGGAAGAATGGTGGAGACATACCCCAAAAGACTTGAAGCTGTAATTGCAGCAAAAGGCATTTCCACAAAGTATTGACTTAGGGGGGCTGAATACTTTTACACGCTGCACATTTCAGTTTTGTATTTTTTTTTAAATCTGGAAAGGATGTATAATTTTCTTTCTACTTCACAATTATGTACTATTTTGTGTTACTTATTCACATAAAATGCAAATTAAAAAATATTTAAAATTTGTGGTTGTGATGTGACAATATGTGGAAAAAGTTCCAGGGGTATGAATATTTTTGCAAGCCACTGTAGTGTGAACTACAGCTCCGTCAGTCTCCAAGCTCAAGAGGATTTTCCCGGACAACCCAAACAGACTGACTTTTATAACTGTATGTTATGTCATCTAAGCTTCACTGTTGTGAATTGTAAATGGTAAATGGACTGTACTTATATTGCGCCTTTCTAGTCTTTCTGACTACTCAATGCGCTTCAACTACATATCACATTCACCCCATTCATACACAGATGGCAACTGCTCCTCAGTTGGATACTAATCATTCACACACCGAAGGCACAGCCATCGGGAGCAATTTGGGGTTCAGTGTCTTGCCCAAGGACCTTCCGATTGGTGACCCGCTCTACCACTAAGCCACAGCTGCCCTCTTGTGCTTTGCTTATTTTGGAGAGTAATGGACTGCACTGTTTTCATTGCTGTGTGTTTTTCTTTGTGTTAGCAAGTTCCATTTTGTATTGGTGCCTCGCCATTGGACCGTTTAACGTGTGTTAGCTTTAGCCGCTGTGGAAGCTAGTAACTGTGCTTTATCAGACCAAAGTCCAGTAACACGGCCGGTTGAATGAAAGTTTGCTGCCGAGTTCCTGTTTGATAAAGGGACAGCTGTTGTGCTTTGCCACAACATTTGAGTTTCCTTGTACCTTACTCTGTGTGCTTTCTTTCTCTTTCCTCTTCACTAACCCACACACCTTTACACATACATACATTTACACACACATCTTATATGCCCATATAGCGGGAGAGCATAGCTATCTAAGCTGGCCGCTATCTTGAGGACAATTAGAGCTTGTCCTCGTTTTCTTATTGTGTATAGATTAGATGGTAGTAGTTATCGACTGAAGTTGTTAGTTGTTAATCAGTGCTAAGGTTAAATAAACGCTATGCACAAGGTTCCAACGTCAGGAAAAAAACATGGAAAAAAAGTGCTGTTGGGCATGTTCTTTTGATTCAGCTCATATGAGACCATATTTCTTGCTTTCTGAAGCAAGATGATGACAAAGAGGTGCCAATAACAGGTGTCTTGAATTATAGCGGAGAGTCTCCCCTACAGTTGCAGCAGTGCGTTGGGTAAACTTATGCTGGAGATCATTTACAGACAGTCCTTTGCTCAGATTGTTTAGAATTGTTGTGCATTGTAATCAGTCCAAACAGCTGATCTGTCATGTAATATTTGCTACATCATTATTTATTTGACAAACGCGTTTCCATCTCCTATTTGTCGCATAAACTCTTTATCGACAAAAGGGGAAAAAAAACACCTCAGTTGAGTGTAGTATAATACTGAAACAAATAATGAATGACAAATAGCAATAGGTTTAGCAATTTACCTGCATCAATTACAAAATTAAAAATCCCCCAAAACTAATAGAGGGAGCTGCATCAGAGAAGGACCAAGGCGACTGCTGGAACCAGGGGCCAACAAAGCTTAATTCAGTCAGCAAGCTTAATAACTTATCATTAAATATTTAAAATGAGCAAAGGAATTAGTTTTTGCTTTTGCTTAAGTATTTTAATATCTCTTAGAATGAAGGTATACAGTGTGAAATTACGGCAAGAATGAATCTATTTTGTAGCTAGCTTCCTCCTGATCTCGCATCCATCTAATACAAGTAAATGGGTGTAAAAAAGGGCTCAGAAGACAGTGCCCTAAAACCAATGAAACAATGGGATTTATGAATGATTGGCTGAGCAGCTAATCAAGACTTTTTAGCTGCTCTATTCCACTCTTTCAATAAATAAAATATTAAATTAGGTCTAATATTTGTGTTAGCAATATGAGTGGGACACATTTTGGTACTTTATTCAGCTTCTTCCTGTTTACATCTAGCCGTTTACAGTAGCCTTGTACAACTCACCTGAGCCTTGAAGTGAGTTGTTCTTATTATACGTCTACCATTAGCACAATATTAGCTATTGCCAGCTCCATTGAGCCTGGTATTTGGTATTTGAGCTGTAGAGACTGATGGGTAATTGAAGTCAGGTGAGCCAGCGATCAGCAGCAGGCGGGAAATCAAGAAGCCGGACCAGAAGACATACACACACACACACAGACAAACATCTAGAAACGAGCCGAGGACACACAAGAGCACACAGGGACGGGGAGGATATGGTGGCTGACTATGACAGTACCCTTTGGGGTATTCTGGTGCCGTTCTCCACGGCTCTGGAGAGGCAGTGAAGATCCAGGAGCAGAGGATGGAGAAACGTATCCTGGCCCAACTCGGGTAGAGTGCTGTGTGGATCTGGACAGGCAGCGACTCCGAGGCGTGGGCGAGGCGGTGATGTGTCGGCCTGGACTGGCAGCGGGTCCGTGGTGTGGAATTAGCGGCGATGTGTAGACACGGACAGGTAGCGGATCTGAAGCGTGGGGCAAGTGATGACGTTTAGACCTGGACTGGCAGCGGATCCGTGGTGTGGCGTGGGTGGCCATGTGTAGATACGGACAGACGGCGGACCCTTGGCGTGGAGGTGGCTGGGTCCGAGAGGTCTGGTTCAGGGTTGTAGCTTACTGAGTCAGGAAGTCGGCAAGGCGGTGTGTGGCTGGCGAGGCACAGGGTAGGTAGACAGGCAGCTAGGAATCCGGAAGGAGACAGGAGCAGCGATCACCAGCACAGGAATAAACGAGGTAACTAGAAACATGTGCAAAAGTACTTAGTTTTTTAAAGTGAGGAGCCTTAACGCAGTGGTCGTACAAGTGTACAGAGACGTTCTGGCGCTGGAGATGTGGGTGAGCCTGGTATTTGAGCTGTGGAGACTGATCTGCAGTCTGATTCTGCATTAATGTTGTAATGTTGAAAGTCCAAGGTTTGTTTTGTTTTCTAGTGGATCATTCTGCTTGGTGAGAAAAGAGAAATTTAGATGAAGTAGCTGAGCTGAGCTGTTGGATGCTGTGTGTTTGCCCTCAATGCCTGTAGCCCATGACATATACCCTACGTGCTCAAGTTTGTTTACTTTGTCTCTCGTTCCCTACAGCGTAACCCCGGCACTCTGGCAGCATGCCAGCTGCTGTACCCAAATGTTTACAGTCCCCTCCGAAACTACTGGAACAGCAAGCCCAATTCTTTATTTTTGCTGTACACTGAAAACATTTCGGTTTGACATCTAAAGAGGAATATGAGACAAGAGATCAGCATTTCAGCTTTTATTTCCAGGTATTTACGTCTAGATCTGTTAAACAAGATAACACCTTTTATAACGGAACACCCAATTTTTAGGTGAGCAAAATTATTGGAACATGTGACTGACAGGTGTTTCTTGTTGCCCAGGTGTGTCCTATTACATTGATTATTCAAACAATAAATGTCTCTGAATGTCTTCTCTGTTTCATTTCATTATTGTATATTATAGATATTTAAGAAAAAAAACACATTACAATTAAAAAGGAAAGTCAAATGGATATTTTGCACGCCATGTACATGAAAACTAATAAAACAGCTGTCATGTTATCACCAACTTTTTTACAGAGTTGTGCATTAATATGCTTTGCATGTGTACTGGAGAGATGTGATAAGGCTTTTTGTACATATAGCATACAAATGGTTTCATCACTTCAGTTCAGCTCCTGTGTCTAAATCAGGCCTCCGCTGGTGGAAGCAGTTAAACATGGGAGACAAAAAGACTTCTGTTGTAAAACTTTTGCAGTCTCCCAAGAAAGGTTTTGGGTTGTCTACAGGAGCTAAGCTCTACTCATCTATGCACAGTGAGACTGTCCTCTAGAGAAAAATGACAGCATCAGGCACTTGTTCAAGCAGCTGAAAACGATCGATGTAGTTGTCAAAGGGTCTAAGGTTGGTATCAGTACCCTAACACGTTGTTGTTGCTGTTGGGGGGCACAAAGAACATACTTCTCAGGATCATGTTCAAAGGTTTTTAGGGAAAATACAAAAATCACTTTATTATCTTCCAATATTCGCTTGCTGGTAAATATTGGATATTTATGATTGATTTTGATATTTATATCTCAGTTGCGTTTATACCTTCTATATTTTTCCAGCTTTATTTAATTTATTTATTTATGTACATTTTTGCTTTAATGATAGTGAAGCGAGAGAGAGAAAAGGCAGGGCCGCGAGAGAGGGGATGACATGCAGCAAAGCGCCCGGGCCAGACTTGAACCCGGGCTGCTGCGGTAAGGACTCAGCCTTGATTCATGGTATGCGCTCTACCATGTGAGCTACCGGGGCGCCCTTTATTTGTTATATATTATATCAGTATGAGGTAGTAATGTAGTCTGTTGTAGCTCAACAGTAAGTTTATGGTAGTTTTCTCATATGGTGTAAGTTTACAGTAATTTTATAGGTATTGTTTGATTGTATATTAACACATCCTCCTGGCTTTTCTTCCAGTTTGTTTTTGTCTGTGTGTCCCTCTGCAGAGGCTCTCTAAATAAAGGGAAGGAGAATAGTTTGCCAGTTGTCTGTGGTGATGCACAAAGTTGAATACTCAGCTGAATTTTCTGAACACACCCACATGAGGATTGCCACCCCTAATGCAGCTGTAACAAACAGCAGATTTATTATTGTTCGAGTGAAAATGTGGAGACAGACACTTATCTGTTCTTGTTCTTAGTAAAAGCTTCATGTACGTGTGTACTACAAGATTTCCTCAGCTCATGCAGTCGAGATGCTTAGGAAAGTTGGACAAAATTATGGACAGTGAGAAAACAGCGGTGATCAGCTGTAATATATAATATATATTACAAGGCTATTCCAGTTATTATCTGTTATTGTCATCTATTTACTTTCAGCTGTCGAATAAAGACATCAAATATCCCAAAAAAAGAATGATTTAAAAGAAATGAATGGTCAAAATCAATGCTGATTTTTTTGGGGTCAAGCTACAAAAACACTAGGTCCTACATTTCCCATAATGCATCTCATTAGCATCCCTGTCAGATGACATCATCGGGGTTATTTTCTCAGACTTTGCAAAGCTCCTCCAGAGCCACAAAGGCTGAGGATTACTACCATGATGAGTAAACGGTTTGTTTAGCTTGTTCACACCATGTTTAGCTAAACCCAGAAAAGCCCTCATTCATCTCTCAGACTTCCTCCCTTTAATCATCTATTATGGGACTGTAACTGCCCTCTTTGCCTCCTGATATCACATTTTGAAAGCTTCTTCCTCCTGAGATTCTACTAAACCCTCAACTCCACTACTTCCTTGTAAACCTACCCCTCCTACCCCTCCTATTCCATGGTTCAGCTCAGGCCAGAACAGGGCAGGCCCTGTTTGCCTTCAGTTGGAGAGTACAGGAATAGTAGAGACAGATGGTACCGCAAAGCCCTACAGTTTATTTGAAGCCATAGCTCTGTATACTCATTAAAGTGTGGTCTCATGGTAGCCTGCATTTTTGTCTATATCTGCCACAGATGTTGCTGCACTCAGCTCTCTGTCTGTAGTTAAGCATATAGATGCAGGGTCAACCCTGATTCCTCACTTCACATAGCCCTTCATTCTAAATGGGGCCTCTGAAGGACTCTGCAGGTTTAGCATGTTTCAAACCATTAACAACAAACTTAACATTATCGTCAGCCATTTACAAAGCAGAACTTTATAAGTTATAGAAGTAAGAATAAGTTTATAGATAGATTTTTATCATCCAGGCAGTTGTTGGTTTTAATTTATTTTAGTAGGGCAAAGTGGGTTGAGATCAGGCACTTTTTTAGTTTTGGTGTATTTTAGGATGTTTTGCATTACTATAAATGAGTAAACAGCAAGAGGTATTCAGGGGCATTCTACCGTAGAGAAAAGTTTTTGCCATGGGCATCCAATTTGTTGCTTTTAACACACTCTAAAAGTTGTATCTCTGGATACAACTTTGGAAATTGTGGATGGAAATTGTAAGACATATTGTGTATACATACACATACTGGAAAATTCTGGCTGACATTCAGAATTGTGAATCATAATTGGCCTTTCATTATCTGGTATTTGATTTACTCTACAAAATCAAGTATTTCTGTTATTGTTTTCTCCTATGCTGTTATTATGAATAGCCAAAACAAGCTTTGACTACAGCTGCTTATTATTTTATTTTGAGTCATTTCTGGTTTGCGAACCATCAGTTTTGAAGGGTGCTTAACCGGTTTGGTTAGTTTCAAATGAACTCTTGTGCGTTTGCCCAGCGGGTACGGTTGGTTGGTTTAGGCTGGTGTTAAAACTTTTCAAATTTTCAAATCTGATGAATATATCCGTGTTTGAATGAAGAAATAAATTATTATTCCTTCTGGTAAGCAACTTTCTTAAGTGAACCTATTGCTTGGACTCATCAGTCATTCTGAGTGATATGACTTGTTTGGTCAGCATTTATTTTTATTTTTATGATATTAATATTATGATATCATTATGATAGCTGTGTTATATTATCTGTTGATTATTTCATTATGTGATGCAATATTGTTAATTTCCAGTGTATTGTAGAGTACCAGGTGTAATCATAATCTATTTTTACTATTTCCTGACCCTGCGAGGTCAAAACCGGTCAGTGTTTTAAAGGTAACAAAAATAACAAATGACATCTCTTAATTTTTATATACCTTTTTATCTACTACTACAATGTGATATGTTATTGTGTTCTCATTAGGTAATGGCCTGATGCTGCATACATATCCTGCCAGTACCACCCCCAGCTCATCTGGAAATCTCTGAGTAGAGTTTTCTGCACCCCCCCCCCTTTCAGAGATGAATTTGGGGCTGTCAGCAGCCCACGCTGGTTCCTGTGCCTGCACTAACTGTTGGAAGCATCAAAGTGGCTGTTGGTAAGAGGCACCCAATAGGCCCAGGATGCCAGGATGCCCATCACTCAGGACAACGCCCTCAGCATCCTTCCACTGCTGGAGGACTGGCACAGGGCTCAGACCACAAGATCAAAGCAGGACCACAACCTGAATCAGGAAAGTTCGGGCAATAAGGTACTTCACCCCCCCCCACCGATTTTGCAGGATATTGCTGCCACCATAACAAAAAAATTCTGCTCCTTTTCTCATTTTTACATGATTCTTTTCATGTTATAACAAGATATTTTTGATGTTGTTATGACATATTTTCTATTTCTATTATTACTAGATACCAAATTATTCAGTTTTTACAAGAGATTGTCCTTGTTATAAATTTATCTTGTTATATGATGCAACTTTTGTTTCTTGTTATTTCACAAAATCAATGAATCTCATTAAAGCATACTTTTCTCCTTATAACATGATAAGCTGGTAAGTTGTTACAAGACAACTTCCATAGTGTTAAAATGAAAAAAAGGTCCATCATTGCCTGAATTGAGCCTGTAGCCCAGAGCAATCTTATAGCATGATTGATAAACATATAACATGATGATGTAGACATGTGGCAGGGTGTTTTTATGTATGTAGCTTTTGTTTTGTTTGTGCACCTATGTGTAATCATTGTGAGTGGATTTGGTATCAGTGATTGTCAATGACCGGGCTATGATTCAGGACCAGTCTGTGCAGTGTTGTCATACTGGATCGTAGGTGTTAAAGTGTAGGAGTACAAAAATGGACATCTCCTACCCTCCCATGGCCACCTCCAGACACCACAATCAATACACACAAGGCCAGATACAGTAACTGCCATCAGGGATGATGGCACCAATGTGCAGTGTCCCAACCTCCGTTTAGACCTGCGTATCCTTCCTGACCTCATAATGTACCCCATCAGGCTATATGCCTATGTTTAGATGTATGTAGCAAACTTAACCTAAAACCACATATCCAACACGACCACCACCCCTCTACCAAAAGGTGATATTTACTGTTCTTCAGATAATCACTCATGTATACATCCAGGCTACATAATTAGAACTATACAGTATGTTATTATATGATGGATCTAACACTTGGGCAGACTCACAGATTCCCTGTGGCCCTGAATTAAAAGGGCCCCCTAACAGCTATAGATTTATTATCATGTTTAGATATAAAACATACAAATATGTTACTATTGTAACTCAACTATACACTGCAATAACTTACAAAATGCCCTCAAAGCGCTTCTCTCCTCGTCAACGTGCCACCCAGCTGCACACTACAGATTTATGGACTATTTCATCACTAGACGAGCCACTGCAACCACTGCACACCATTAACTTGTTGCTAAGGTCAATCCAGTTTTTAATCCTTTTTAATCCACAACATTAAACAGTGAAACAGAGTTATCACAGTAAGAATTCTAAAGAAAAAGCAAGAGGGAAAGTAAAGCATGCATTACAAAGCAAACTTTGTAAAAACAGAAGGTATTCTCTTTGCTGACGTTTCCCACTGCCCCCTTTACCCCCGACCCTTATGAAAACAGATAAAGATAATGATAATATGAAAAGAAAGCTGGATTCAAGAAAGAGGAGGAGGTAACTAGTAGCCTTTAGAAAAGAAATTGTTTTCAGGAGAGAGAAAGAGAAATGGTTACTTTGCAGATTCAGATTTTACACACAAAACATATGGTCAACAAATAAAATGTGATGCACTACTATAGATAAACTATATTAAACCATCAAGCAGTATTTAAAATAGTTAAAAATAGTTCCACCTTGAAAAGACTTTAAGGAAACATAAGTACATTTTTTGTTGTTAATACTTCTGTACTTTTAAGTTGTTGTTTTTTTAATGCAGGACTTTTAACAGTATTTCCAGTGTGGTATTAATAGTTTTACTTAATTAAAAGATCTTCTTCTGCCACTGAGGAAGCCTCAATGTTTATGATATTCATTTATGGAAAACTGACCTATTTAACAAATGCTGTCTATCTGAGAACAAAGTACAATGGCTGGACAACAGCTCTCAGTGAATTACAATGTGTGATGGATGAGGACAGGACAGAAAAGGACAGTTTCTACAGTCAACTACATTGAAAAACACTTTCCTTTACTTAATAAAAGAACATGTGTCCTCTGATCAGTAGTTTTGTGTGTTGAAATACTGTACCAGAGATGGGTAAAATTAAAGGAATTCATTAATGGAATATTCCACCAAAAATCTATTTTTTGGGTACCAAACACTCATCCCCTGTAGACTTGAAAGGGCTCAAGCTGTAGTCAGCTTGGATGCACAGTAGTTATGGATTCCAATGGGCACTATCTATTTCAATAGCACCTTTGGTGGAGAAGGAATACGGGATGACTGTGGGAAATAGGCCACTGCAGGCTCAGTACTTTAAGTGCCCAGTCAAGTGGCACAGCAAAATTCATTCGTATGTCCTGGTAAAATAAGTGGTGCTGGAAGCTGGGTGACGTAGTGACTACTTGCTCTCTTGGTCACTAACAGGGCAGCAAGTTAACAATTAATTCAACAAATATATTTGTACCATCCACTGATGACTAATTGCATTTCATGATGCAATTTATACTTCAGCAGAGCAGGGTTATATAAAGCTGGATGGTGTGACACAGCTAATATGATAGCTTCCTCCCTATTGGGCTCCCTGGCATTTCCTCTACACTGCCAAGACGGTTTGCTATAGTAAAAATTTGAACTCTATGCGAAGGTTCTGCACAGATTTACTTTGCCTTGGTGAGCAAATCCACTGTTACGCAGTTATACTTGTTAACACATGTAACTGTTGATGTAGGCAGCTGCATTCGTTAAAATGAAAACAACATCTGTACGGTCAGTCAGGCATCAGACAGACAATTGAAAAATATGGCTAAGATGTGTTCCACGTAGACACCCTGCCTAAGTGTCAACTATAAATGGTGTGAAATGAAGATATAAACAAGTGATTTTTGTGGTAAAATCAAACCATAAAGGGAAAACCATGTAATGTCTTAAAACAAGCGACCAGTACTGTATTGGAAATGAAAGTTTAGTTGTTAAAGGCTATTCATCAAATGTTTTCATCCAGCTACATTCACTGATTGGTCACTCTTCTTCTTCTTCCTCTAGCATGTGGATCAGGACTCCTACGAGAATGGGGAAGGGGATAGTGTGTGCAGTAGCAGTAGTGTTAACAGCATTAATGTGGAGGACATGTCCCTGTGTCTGGCTGCCATTCAGAAGTTGGTGGAGTACATCAAGTTCAACTTCATTGAGGGTGACACTCCTCCATCAGCCAGCCTGTCCTCCTGTAGGGAGGGGTTAGACGTTGAGGTTCATGCTGTTTCCCTCAGTAAAGATGTGGGGGATACCGCTGAGTTTGGCCTCAGTTTCGGGAACATCCCTATTTTTGGGGACCCTGAAGGAAGAAAGAAGGGAGGCCCGAGGAGGAGGAGGGACCAGGGCCCCATCATGGACGTGGGCTGCATCTGGGTGACAGAGGTGAGGAAGAGGAGCCCAGCAGCCCGCTGTAGGGGGATCAAATTGAGAGATGAACTGCTGTCACTGAACGGGCAGCTGATGGTGGGAGTAGATGTCAGTGGAGCCAGGTAAGACTGCTTTAATGAAAACTGAAACCATGAACCAATCATGTGAAGGGAAAAATGTGTGCAATAATGAACTACATTAATTCAATTTTATTTATATAGCTCCAATTCATAACAGAAGTTCTTATTGCACTTTAAACAGCAGGTCTAGACCGTACTCTTTATTATATTATTTACAGAGACCCAACAGATCCCACCATAAGCAAGCACTTGGCGACAGTGGCAAAACTTCCTTTAAGAGGCAGAAACCTCGAGCAGAACCAGACTTAGGGTGGGTGGCCATCTGCCGCTACTGGTTGGGTTGAGAGAGAAAGAGGGGGGAAAAAAGAGAGTACAGTAGCACAATGCAAATTCCACATAGAATTTTAAAATAATAAAAATTCAAGGGTAGTGGTAATAATAAAATAATAATAGTAAAAATAATGATAGGAATAATAATAAGACAAATGATAATATTTGTAGTAGTGGGTATTGAGCAGGAACATGGGGGCACACAAGAGGTCCGCAATCATAGATCCAGACTCTGTAGTTCCGGAGGTATAAATACCTGCTGAAAGCAACAGAAGGAGAGAGGAGAGAGACGAGAAAGCACAGAACTACGGGAGAGAGAAGATGTTGAGTTAGTAACATGCATTAATGGGATAAGAATGCATACAGATGGAGAGGGAGAGGAGAAGAGAGGTGCATCATGGGAAGTCTCCCAGAAGTCTAGGCCTATAGCAGCATAACTAAGGGACAGCTCTAATTATTATAAACTTCTTAATAACCTTTAAATGAACAAGCGAACAGTGAGCCGCTCAGCTCTGTTTCTGAGCGCGGTGTATGTTTGATGTTACCACTACCATTACAATATTGCTATTTTAAAATTCTAGGTGGAATTTGCATTCTCTCCCTCTTTCTGTCTCTCTCAACCCAACATGGCAGCGGTGGATGGCTGCCCACCATTGAGTCTGGTTCTGCCTGTTAAAAGGCAGTGTGCTTGCTCATGGTGGGATTTGTTGGGTCTCTGTAAATAATGTTATCTAGACCTGCTCGATAGGAAATGTGCAATGAGATAACTTCTGTTATGAAATGGAACTAAATACAAAATTGAATTGACTCACCCGAGCCAGCCCTAACTATAAGCTTGATCAAAGAGGAAAGTCTTAAGCCTACTCTTAAATGTGGAGATGGTGTCTGCCTCCTGAACTCAAACTGGGACCTGATTCCACAGCAGAGGAGCTTGATAACTGAAGGCTCTGGTTCCCATTCTACTTTTGGAGACTCTAGGAACCACAAGTAACCCTGCATTCTGGGAGAGCAGTGTTCTAATTGGGTAATAAGGTATTAAGAGCTCTTTAAGATACAGTGGTGCCTGACCATTAAGAGCTTTGTAGGTGAGGAGAAGGATTTTTAATTCTATTCTGGATTTTACAGGGAGCCAGTGCAGAGAAGCTAATATTGGAGAAATGTGATGTCATTTCCTAGTTCTTGTCAGTACACATGCCGCAGCATTCTGGATCAACCGGAGAGTCTTAAGGGACTTATTGGGGCAGACTGATAATAAGGAATTGCAATAGTCCAGCCTAGAAGTAACAAATGCATGGACTAGTTTTTCAGCATCATTTTGAGACTGGATGTGCTTGATTTTTGCAATATTATGTAGGTGAAAGAAGGCAGTCCTTGAAGTTTGTTTCATGTGGGAGTTAAAGGATAAATCCTGATCAAAGCTAACTCTGAGGTTCCTTATGGTGGTGCTGGAGGCCAGGGCAATGCCATCTAGAGTAACTATATCTTTAGATAATGTGTCTTGTAGGTGTTTGGGGCCAAGTACAATAACTCTAGTTTTGTGAGTTTTGAGTTTAACATTGCAGGTCATCCAGGTTTTTATGTCCTTAAGGCATGCTTAAAGTTTAGCTAAATGATTAATTTCCTAATGATATTGCCAAAGGGAAGCATATATAAAGGTGAATAGAATCGGTCCAAGCACAGAACCTTGTGGAACTCCGTGACTAACTTTGGCTTTCTTGGAGCATTCATTGTTAACATGTACAAACTAAGATCGATCTGATAGATAGGATTTAAACCAGCTTAGCACAGTTCCTTTAATGCCAATTAAATGTTCCAATCTCTGTAATAGGATGTGATGGTCAATGGTGTCAAATACAGCACTAAGATCTAACAAGACAAGTACAGAGACGAGCCCATTGTCTGATGCAATTAGAAGGTAGTTTGTAATTTTCACCATTGCTGTCTCTGTGCTATGATGCACTGTAAATCTAGAAAGTCACACAACTGATTGGCGACTGCTTTCTCCAGGATCTTAGAGAAAAAGGGAAGGTTAGATACAGGTCTATAGTTGGCTAAAACATGTGGATCAAAAGTGGGCTTTTTAAGAAGAGGTTTAATTACAGCTACTTTAAAAAGGACTGGTACATAGCCAGTTAATAAAGACAGATTGATCATATCCAGTAAAGAAGTGCTGGGTAAAGAAGGTTAAAACTCAGCAACCTAGTTGAAATGGGGTTTAAGAGACAGGTTGATGGCTTAGATGAAGAAATCGCTAAAGTTAGTTGGAGAAGGTTGATGGGAGAAAAGCAGTCTAAATATATATCAGGTTTTACAGCTGTTTCTAATGTTCCTGTCTTTAAGGATAAATTGTTGCTAGTTTAGGGCAGGACATGATGCATTGTCTTTAAAGAAGCTTATGAAGTCATTACTACTGAGGGCTATAGGAATACATGGCTCAATAGAGCTGTGACTCTCTGTCAGCCTGGCTACAGTGCTGAAAAGAAACCTGGGGTTGTTCTTATTTCTTATCTTATTTTCCTCTATTAATGATGAGTAGTAGGCTTCTCTGGCATTATGGAGGGCTTTCCTATGTTTTAAGACTATCTTGCTGGGCTAAATGAGAGACTAAGTTTTCACAATGTTTGCTTTTTGTTGCTGTTTGTGGGTTTGGGGGTTATACCATGGAGCTAACCTTCTTTGTTTTATTATCTTCTTTTTTAGAGGGGCGATAGAGTCAAGTGTTGTTCGCAGTGAGCCTGCAGCACTATCAACAAGATGATTGTTTTGGGAGGGACTGAAACTAGCATTGGAGTCCTATTATATTGAGACATGGCACTGAATTAAATGCCGATGGAATCACTTCATTAAATTTAGCTACAGCGCTATCAGATAGACATCTAGTGTAGGAGTTTTTGCCTAATGGCGTGTAGACCAATAATAGGAGTTCAGAAGTTATTAAATAATGGTCAGATAAAAAAGGATTCTGTGGAATTCAATTCAATTTCATTTAACAAGGTTGGGGGTGTGGTTAAAACAGTGAGTGAGTTTATGTACACTCTGGTCAGTCTCTCTGGCCAGTCGAATCTAATGAGAAACACAGTACTAACTAATGACCCAGCCAGGTTTCAGTAAGATAAATTCAATTCAGACAAAAGTCAATATGATACTCTGATATTAAATCGTTCACTAGTTCAGCTTTAGATGACAGAGATCTGATGTTGAAGAGTCCACATTCATTCTCCTATTTTTTTGTGCTATTATAGCTGTGGTAATTTTGTTTAGGTTTTTCTGTATAACTCCTCTTATGTTTACTTTTGATTTTATTAATTTAATTGGTCGGTGGGAGCAGACACCGTCACTAAGGTGTTTTGGGGGGGTAACTGCTCTGGAAGCACAGAAGCGTGTAGGACTGCAACTCTGATTTCTAGATATAAGAGCTGCTCCATCCAGACTGGGATGAATGCCATCTCCTCTAATCAGACCAATTATCTACAAAGCCCACATCACTTGCTGGGCACCACTGCGACAGAATGAATGAAGACATGCGGCTAAACATGTCATCATTATATACTGTAAGCACAGTGCAAGTGTCAGCTGGCAGACACAGGACACGGAGGTAAGTGCAGATACGAGGGAGGTTTATTGAAACAGTTGGAGTTGTACATAGGTGGAGCAAAATGGTAGACAACTTTGGAAAGAACTAGGAATGTCTATGAGAGTCTTATCTGTAGTAGAAGTCCGTTCTGTTCACTGCAAGTGACGGGGAGCAGGAGAACTAGGAGACGAGAACACATACAGGCTGAGGGGAATCCAAGGTGCATGGAGATCTTCAGTAGAGAAGTCAGTCGGTTAGAACCTCATGGTAGGGTTGAGACCAGACAGTGAGTGAACTGGGGAAGTGTTGCTTTATAATGCAGTGGGTTGATTGGTGGTAATCAGTATCAGGTGATTGGGATCTGCTGACTGTGGTGGGTGGAGCCAGTGGTGTCTGTGTCTGCTCCCTGCCAGCAAGAAGATAGTAAAACTTTATCACATCGAAGCAACAATCCAGTAAATCCAACAGTTCCATAAAGCAGTCCTACCTGTGGTGTGCTCTGTAGCGCCTACCAGAGTGGAGAAGGTGGAACAGGTTGTGTCCAGGGTGTGTTGGGTCTGCAGTGATGTTTCCTGCCTGTTTCTTGACTCTGGAGATGTAAGTCCTGAATGGAGGGCAGGTTGGCACCGATGATCTTTTCTGCAGTCCTGTCCGTCGTAGTCTGTTCCTGTCCCCAACCAGACAGTGATGAATGTGTCACCAGGCAACCAGGCAACACTTTAAGACAGAAACTCGTTCATCCGACGAGATACCCACACAACAACAGAGCAATGTAGTTTACTCAATTCAATGCAGTGAGGAAAACTGCAAAGAATGGTACACAGGTGAGACTAAACAGCCACTTCACAAAAGACTTTATCAGCACAGACAACACACTAACTCAGGATTGCAGAGCGCCGTGCATTTGCATCTAAAAGCTACAAACCACACATTTGAAGACAGTGAGGTGATGATTCTAAGTAGAGAGAAGAGTTGATTTAAAAGGGGTGTCAAAGAAGCCATTTTGTGAAAAAAGAAAAACCCTCTTTGAACAGAAATGGTGGTCTGAGATTCAATCTGCCCAAAGTTTACCACAATGTATTAGCACCTTGGTCACACCAATCATATGCTAATCGGGTACTTAACAGTGATGAGGGAGGTGCAGCCAGAAAACAATAGGCCTGATTACTGATTACTGGGCCATCATGGAAACGATTAGGTCAGTTTCAGGTGAAACTAGGCAGAGTAATCAACAGATACTCAGGTAGACTCCTTCCTGAGGGTAGGGCTTAAGTAACAGAGAATAGCTTAAATTTCTGAGTTCCCAGTCCATTTTTCACAATTGAGAATGACTTCCGGATGGGAGCCGAAACGTCTTGATTCTGAAAACAGTGTCCAGATGACTACGACTGAAACCTTTTCTACGATAGAACACTCCTGGACGAATGAGGGACTACACCGTCTTATAATGCTACAAGATACAAATTTAGCTGGGAGAGCGCTGTGACAAATTTGAAACCCCTCAGACCAAAGCAGGCAGGGTACTGAGGTGGTCTCATTGAGGTCCATGGCTTCAATGGCAAAGAATTTCAAGCCCCATATGAATGTTTTCTCAGCGTGAATTCTTGTTGAGACTGTTTGTTGTTGTAAACTGTACTTGTAAATGTACAGTGAAAGTCTTGAATGGGTTGCTCATGACCTGCTCACCTCTCATGTTTTAACTACCGACACCAAGAAGAGTGTTCAACTGGGCAGCTGGTGTTAGGGGTGGATCAAAGAGAAGGATTGGCCCAAATCAATGAATCTGTTATGAGTTTGGTGAAGTGATATGTGGTACAAATCAGGCGTGACAAACTATAACTTCAGTGCAGATTAGTGATATTTTTTCTGGTTTCCTTCTCTGTAATATCCCAGCCTTGACCAGTATGGGCATGCATGGAAAGCAGCTCTGTGGACCTGGTCCAAGCTGGAGTGTTTCCATTGAGTGGAGGAGTGGAGAGGGTTTAGAGAGCTTTTATAACTCCTAGTGGTTGAACACGATATCCTGCTCTGTCAGCTCTGTCGTGATCTGCACTTTTGCAACATTTTACAGACAAATCTATCATCTTACTACAGTTAGTTTGTCCTTGTGAATGGTGGTGCTCATCTTCAGCATCTCTCTGCGCACTGCACCATTTAAAAATGCAAGATACCTGACAAACATGATTAGCTTACAGTAATAGCAGACTTCCCAGTATGTGTGGTTTGAGAGTTCTCCAGAGACATATAGAAACTTGCTAGCGATGAATACAATGCTAACCACAATGAAGATTAGTATCCACTTCAGCTCCTACTTCAATACACTTTTGAGTTAACAAATTCACCAGGAGTGCCTTTTCATGTTTTCTGTGTTGTGGTACAGAAGTGTCTCTAACAGAAGCAGATACAGCAATCAGGCCATTGTGTCAAATGAAGAACTGACTCTTCAACAATGTTTTATAGCAGATCTGGGTCTTGTTCAGAGTTTATGCAAGTCATTAATGATGCACAGTCCACATTTGAACCATTCTAAACTACTGATTTAGAGTTCAAAAGAAAGCCACTTGCTCATGTACAGACATGACTTGTTAAAGTCCTACATGCACTAAATGCACATTTGTCAGGGACTCTTCACCACCAATTTTTTGTTTTATTATTATCAACACAAAAGACTAAAACCAATCCTGAATTTTATTGACATTGCGTATTTGTCCATACCACAGAACTGTTATTGTCCAAAAACTATTAAAACATGGCTAGTGTGTTTATTCTGAAACACCAACACAACTAAGAGTAGCTTACCAATATTTGTAATTACCATACCCAAACCTGCACTCCTGTGTTTACACTGCTTTGGTAGTTGGATGAGCTAAGAGGAATGAACGACACTCTCCATGTTGATTGCAATGAAGAAACATTTGAGGAAATTTCTAGGAGCAGATGGCAGAGCCACCAACTCAACAACTATGTAGTTACAAATTTATGTTTTTTAAGTCCTCTTTCCACTTCTCGAAAACAACATGTTATTTAATGTAAAACTTGTACAGTAGTACAATAGTGCATGAAGAGATTACCTCCACACATAGAGGTGGAAATGTGAGGAAATGTTGACCTACGGATGAATGGACTGTAGTTTTCCTTATGGTATTTGAACCTGTATGTAGTGACAGCATTATCCTGTCAATGCTTTTTATAGTTACCTGGCTGACCAGTGCTGGAATGGAGGCTGTATCTACCTGATCATGCTGCGACGAGTCAAGCGAAAGGCTCCTCCCCCTCCCTGTGATGTCAATGGCAGTGTCAGTACCCCTGTCAGCAGTGACAGCTGCGAAGACCAGCAACAGCGCAGAGCTGCCTCTGAGCCCTCTGAATACTTGGTAAACTGCAAACGCACGCGCAAGTTTGGTGTCATATCACGATCGTCCTTTAACCGAGACAACAGGGACAGTACTGACTCAGACCTCCAGAGCTGTTACAAAGGCTTCATCTCTATTCCCACTGATGCCGCAGTCAGTCCTCCAGGAGATGACTCAGGTTGCATTGTCTTTGCACATACACCCAAAGAGGAAAGCCCAGACACCTCTCCTCAGGTGAGGACTGTTCCCCAGCGTCTACACAGTGGAGGCACTGCCACCCTGCCTGCGAGATGTCACAGTCAGCTGTTAGAATGCAAAATGGATTCTTTCAGCAGTGAACTTTCAAGCCAGGTAAGACACACTGCTGACATACAGGTCTCTAATTGAATGCACAATTACAAGGGACAGGTGAGGGGTCATACTACTCACTCTTGCCACGCACATTTTTAGTCTGAAGACAAGGGATTTTATTCAGAATTGAGACAAATGATTTCAGGCCAAGAAAATAAAAATGCTGAATCACATTTTCATCAAGATTTGTTTTTAAGATAATTTCTTTGGGCCTTGCATTTGATAGTGACAGTTGCAGAGATAAAATGCAAAAGAGAGAGAATGACATGCAGCCACAGGTTGGAATCAAACCTGAGCCGCTGCGGTAAGGACTCAGCCTTAATGGTACGCTCTACGAGGTGAGCTACCGGAGCACCCCACATTTTCATAAAGTTGAACAGTAAAATGCATTCAGTCAAGATAAAGCATCAACATATAAGAGATAAGGTACATTAAATATCGGTCGATTAATTTATTTCTAGTTCAAACGTAAGCTTATTTCTTGATCAGTTCAGTGTTTTTGAGGTGATACACCTGCCATGTGTCAGAACCATGGACAGCATCAGGATGGAAGAGAGAGAGACAGAAGGAAACCAGGTGAGCGAGGAATAGAGGACATGCACATGTGGACAGGAGAGCAGTTTGAACCTAAACTTTATTTGAAAACCATGCAATGTAATTAAAAGACTGGCAGTTCGATCCCCACCTCCTCTTGTCCACATGTCAAAGTGTCCTTACTGAATGATACTGAACCCCAAGTTATTCCTGATGGTCAGGCCAGCACCTTGCATGGTAGCTTGCTGCCATCGGTGAATGAAAGGCAAATTGTAAAGTGCTTTGGATAAAAGCGCTATATAAATGCATCCATTTACCATTTTGGATACTGATATAGATACAAACATTTTAATTATCCATATCAGCGAAAAATGGAAGGTGTATCTTCATTTCTGTTTCTTTTTAGATCAATTATCTACAATTGTGGCACAACAGGATAGTAAGGTTTTCTAGGGTGAGTGACTTGACTTTGATACACAGCAGAAATTATGAGAGAGAGAGGCCGCTGAACTGAATGTTCATTTAGCACACCATCATTCCTTATGTCAGGTCATCTGGCAGTAGGTTCTTGTCAGATAACATCGTTGCGCCCCGGGCGGCAGCACTGCATGGACTGGTGGCAGATTGCTGCCTGGTCATTGAGAATCACTGATCTACATAATAAATAATGACCACTACATGCAGTGGCTGACTCTGTTGTAGGCTATTGGCACACCACTTTTGTCACAAAAGTTGGAAATTCCCACAGTGACATTGCACCAGAAACAGACTGGGGGCCTCATTTATCAGACATGTGTATGCACAGTTTTGTGCTTAAACCATGCAGACGCTCATTTCTACATACAGAATCAAATTGATCAATTTATTCTTGTCCTTGAGAATGTGCGTACATTTAGAACCACTCCTGACTGACAAACCCTTAGTGGTACACAGGTATAATCACAGACAAATTGATTCCTAAATTACAGACACGCAAACCAACTGTACTGTCAATGATGTAGTAATGGATAGGTTGTAAACTATCATTCCTGAAGATGTAGTGTTGTGCTTCCTAGCCGATACCCCCCTCCAAGCAAGGATATATTACCAGAAGACGGCTGACTAATGCCCTCTGACCTAGGTATCAGACGGGTCTCTTTATTCTACCCACGCAATTAAACATTATGTTAGAGCTTGCTTAAGAGACCTAAGTTAGCTGACAATAACCAGCTTGGTTGTATCACTTCTTTCAGGCCCAAAATGTCTTAGTAAGTGTTCAGAGACAGGAACCGAGTGTGCTGCAGTTTGTAGGATAATCTGGTGGTACCTCAGATAGCCTGAGAGAGTCTCGAGAGTGGGTTCAAGAGCCTCGCCCGGTTTAACGAGGTGGTATCAAGCCTCTTATAACCCTATCACTTTAACAAAAACTCCAATTCAATTAAAAAACTAATCCTCAGTTCACATACTAGCAACATATCAACTACAAATCAACACCTCTAGCAACCAGTCAAAGTCAAATCAATGGCTGGTTAAGGCAGTTGGTCCATTAGAGTGTCTGTTGTTCCTTGAGCATTATCAGAGGTGTCAAACAGTTCACTTCTAGTGATGAACCAAAAATATATCATGTAATTCTGCAGCTCTGCAGAGCTTTTTCACCTCTTATAACAACAATTTCACCAATCTAGGAAGTGTCTCGAATGCGGTAATATTTAAGCAACTAAAACAGTTGGTTAAGGTCCAGGAAAGATGGTGGTTTTGGTGCTTTGAGTTGTCTAAACAGAACTCTAAAACCATTCATGCCAGGAGCAGATATTGTAGGAAATGAAATGAAATACAGTGACAGTGAATATTTTGCAGATATGTTCAGTATCAACATATCCTATTACATTACTAAAAATAACGTAATCTGGGAGACATTACATTTACTAGAAAACATATTTGCTAATGTAAGTGATGTTAGTTGTGTATAGATATAGTTTTTAGTAGACACGGTTGGTATTTGTCATGTTGTTGTGATGTTTTTCTGCCCCGTAGTGGCCAGAATTAATCAGTGTAGTTCTAAACAATTCCACAAATTTTAATTAAAGAGAACTCTAACATAATGTGTTTTGCACATGCTTTTTATTATTCCCTTCTTATTTTATATCTAAAGGGGCGATCACACAGAGATGTGCCGCTAGAAACACGTCGCCAGTGAAACCATTGTTTTCCTATGGTATGGCGCGCCTGGTATGCGCTCTCTTGCATTTTTCTAGCGGTTTTTAGGCACGCTTAAAAGTTTAAATATTCTCAACTTTTCAGCGCAAGGCGCAGTCACACCACTCGTCAGTGTCAATTTGGCCCAGGCAGCCAATCAAATTAAGCAAGAGGCGGGCTTTACTACTTTGCCACTTTCTTCCTGTTGCTTGAGCAGCCAGGGGAATCTCTCTGGTGAGTATAATGCCGTTTACTATGCCTGTAAATAGGCTAACTGTTGGACAGCATTGCAGAGGCTCACGTAGCCCTGCTCCACAGGCGCACCAGCTGTTTTGGTGTTTTCGAAGCGGCTGCGACTGTAGCGGTGCGTCTCTGTGTCATCGCCCCTTAACTCTACTACCATCTAGGCAAATTGGTAATGAAGCTGATCCAGAGAGAATAGGACAAGGCATCAAAGCTTGGACACTTGGAATTGATTAGCATCAGAAAAGAGTGTTGCTCTCTGTTTTCTGTTAAGGACAGAGCTATAGTAGTCAGTAGCATTGTGGATGTAGGAGTGCAGTAGGAAATGGAGTGGGATTATGAGTACTCCATTAGCAGTGGGAGTGACAGGGACTCACACTACTCATGAACTGTAAAATCACCCCTTTTCACACTAAAAGTGACTTCCTGTTGTGGTACCAAGATCCAAAGAATTGATAACCATGTTTTTTTTTAAAATATATCTTTTAAATAATGTTTTATGTAGAATTTCATGTATTTGGTATGTCAGTTTTTTCTGTAAACTGACAAGGATGAAAAATGTATTTATCTAGTGCCAAGGAAAATAAAATGAGCTTCACAGAAAACAAAGACCACAATCACATGAAAAACAAAGCTAATCAAATGAAAGGAGACAAACAATGTAAATGTTGGAGCATATCTAATACAGCCTAGCAGAGTATTCTAGCATCTAAGAGCATAAAAAAACTTAAGCAGCATCACAAACTGTTGATTTAACAGAAAGCGAGCAGAAGGCCTGGTCAGGCCTAACGGTGCAGGCCCACTGCACGCAAACTGACTGGCGACAAAATCTGCACTCATTCATTGTCTATGGGAAGCGACTAATTAGCTGCACAAAACATGCTGGGATACCTGGTGTCGCAACCTATCTGGCAGTGTATGGAAAGCATACAGGATGGACGTGAGTTTATATGAATTGGTCGCGTGCAGTGGGCCTCCACCGTAAGAGCTCTCTTAATAGACAGGCACGTCAGAGGTACAGTACACTGTGGAGTAAAGCCACGATGGAAACAAGAAATGAACAGGTAGCTAATCGGAGATCTTGGAACTGATGTGATGTGATCAATTTGTCTCTTTCTAGTCAAACGTATGGCTGCAGCATTTTAAATAGTCTGTAACTGGCCCACAGTCTTTTATTTAGACCAGTGGTTTTCGAAGTCTGAGACTGTGGGCCTTCCCTCAGACAAAGCTTTGAAAAAGGCACCCCTCACCCCCTTAGTTTACTTTCTTGGTTTCGATCAATTCCTAGATGCCTATGGGGTCATGATTATGTTATTTGATCCCACAGACAATCAACAATTGAGCCAAGATAGCCTAATATTGTTGTTTGACATAACTTCAGACTACACCAAATACATGAAACAGGTCTGTCCTAAGGCATTTATTAGTTTCTGACTCTGGGAAAGTGGGAAAAAACTATGACTTGGCTATTAGATCACCTTTTGATAACTAATGTAATAACTATGTAATATTTTTTTCACTTCCATTCACTGAGCCTCCCTTGAAACAGTTTGGAGCCCTCATGGGAAGGCCAGCCTCCCACTTTGAAGACCATTGAGTAGGGCAATGCAATAGTCTCACCGACCGAGTGAGAGTGATAAATGGCACTTTTAGTTATATTGCTGACATGATTCTGGAATTGAAGATCAGAATCAACAAGTTTCCGACTGTGTGGTAGAGAGCACAATTCCGGATTTTGACTCTGACCACCAATAACAACAACAAGTATCTCTGTTTTGTCATTGCTGAGTTGCAGACAGTTGTGGGACATCCAATTACTTCTGTCAGAAACCAGGTTTCCAGGGGAGAGATATATTTACAACTATTATTATATATGGCATGAATATAATAACATATATTTTATCTCCAGACACTATCAAGACAACAGCTGTTTGTAATCTGACAAACTACTTCCCCTCCTAGGAAGTTACACAGTTCTCCAGCATGATAAGCTGTGTAGTTATAAATGTGAAGTCTTCCAAAATACATAATCAAAATCTGCTTAGATACATAATCAAAATCTGCTTAAAATCTGCTTAAATCTGCTTAGGAGATGCTACTGATAAATGCCTCTTGGAGCCACTTGAACTGCTGGTAATCTCACATTTATAGAGGGGTCATCATGAAAAACAATAATTGATGCGTGTCAAACCCACATCGGCAGTCTATCTGAATGGGTCAGCCAACTTTCCACTGAGATTCTACTCCTGACTAGTTTTGGACAAGAGTCGGACACTAACCAGTTTTGGTGATCAGACATCTCTGTTAGAAGAAAATTGATTTAATTATACAGTCATTTAACCGACTCCCCAAGAGTTCTCCCGCACACAGAGTACAGAAAGAGAGAGATGCAGCCTAGACACTCCAAAATCATAGGCTCCCCTTCCCATCAATTGAATTACTGTACAACAAATGCATAATTAAAAGGACAGGTAAAATTATGCCTGACTTATCCCCCACTGCTCATTATCTGTTTCAACCTCTGCCCTCTGGGAGGCTATACAGGTTTTTGTCCACCAAAACAACTCTGTTAATGAACAGCTTTTTCCTGCTGCAATAAGAACTCTGATTTCTTAATTTCTAATCCTTGCATCTTTCATTGTGACATATGCAGCTCTTCATTGTCCACCTTGGAATATTGTGATTATTATTTATTGTATAATATGTCTGCCTATATGTTGTATATGAGTGTTTTTTGTGAAGTGAAACGCTTGCACATGTGGGTAAATGAGAAAGAAGATGGATGTAATATGAGAACTGGATATCAGAAGACGGTGCCCCTTCATACAGATAAAAATTGTTCACGCAGGGCATAACGCACAGAAGTTCTCTCTATCCTCCTGCTTTGTTTATGTGTTGTGTTGCCCACTGCACATGCTGCACTGCCCAGAGCCCCTGGCTCTGCCCTTAGACCAAACACACAGACAAAGTACCACACTTAAATACAGCTTTTCTAGGCCCTGGGAAAGCTGAACAATTATTAAATCTTAATGGTTTAAAATAATTGCAATAACTGGTGTACTGCTGATATGAGAAAACCATAGAGAGTGATGGGCTAGTAGTTTAACCTGTGGGCCAGAGGATTGAGATGGACTCGCTGGTGTAATATCCCAGCATATCAGTGGGATTGTAAATGAAGAATAATGTCTGTATCCAGCATGTTTGTGCCCTAGATCAGTGTTACCCATTGTGCCTCTCTTGAGCCTCATGCGGCTTGCCAAGCTTTAATCACCGACTTTCATGGTTGCAAATAGTTATTTGATAATGCAGCCAATACACATAATTCCTAAATACTCAAAACACCAAGACTATTGTTACGGACAGACAGGCAGGGGACACCAAGAAGATAGGACAGGCGTGCAGGTATGGAGATGGGGGAGTCTATTGGAGGGAAGACTCGCTGGTGTGGAGATTGCTGGAGAGGGAGATCGCTGGAGAGGGAGATTGCTGGAGAAGGAGATCACTGGAAAGGGACATAGGGGTTATGCAGAGTAGCATGGGAAGTCCTTGTTTCAAACGAGGTCGGACAACTGGCTGAGGTGAGTGCTGGGCTTTATATGCTGGCTGTGATTAGGAGCTGATGGGGAGCAGGAGTGTGATAGGGAGCAGGTGTGCTTCATCAGCAGACGATGGAGACTGGCGTATCCGTGACAGTACCCCACCGACGTGGTGGTCGTCTTCCACCACGGGGAGCAGGTTGATCCGGGCGGACAGCCGGGGGTTGGGCATGTGCGGAGCTGGGAAGTTCGGGTGGACGACCCGGAGCCTGGACAGGTGTGGAGTTGGGAGCCTTGGATGGACGACCCAGGGCCTGGACCTGGGTGTTGCTGGGAGCCTCGGCCGGACGACCCAGGGCCTGGACCTGGGTGTTGCGGAGAACCTCAGGCAGACAACCCAAGAGCTGAACCAGGGTGGAGCTGAGGACCTCGGGTGGACGACCTGGGGACTGGCCTGGCGCGGAGCTGAGGACCTTGGGCGGACGACCCGAGGGCTGGCCTTGTGTGGATCTAACTGCATGAGGTCCGTGACAAAGATCAATGTCATCTAGAGGCCAGACGGAAAGTCGGCGGCAAAGGCTGGGACCCCTTAGAGGCCTGAGTGTGATAGCTCCCTATCACACTCAGGCCTCTAAGGCACCAGGTGTGCTTCATTAGCAGATGGTGGAGCCTGGCGTATCCGTGACAACTATTCAAATACAAGATGGCAGTATAGGCTACAAACACAAGACCTTCCCTCACTGCTGTTTTGCCAGTTTTGGCAGCCCTCTGGAGCACCGCTGTTGTTGGATAGGTAAATAAATAGTGGACTGATGTAGGATAAGTTGGGCTATTACTAAATCCCTATATATTACTACTGAATTGAAGGGGAGGAAACTGTCACCAATCTGGCAACATTCACTCGTGTGCTCATGCAACCAAACCCACTCCAGTGTTAAGTGACGTAACTCGGAGTGCCATTTCCAAATCACACACCCAAAATTGCGTTGTTTTTTATGTTTCACGGTAACAGTGGCTCTCCTATTGACTGTGCCCTGCCAGTTTGGCACCAATGAAAAAGTAGTGAAGACCACTGCCCTAGATGGAGATGACCTCTGTTATATAAATCAATCTATGCCCACAATCATAATGGCTGATAAAGCTGATAGCAGTGGCAGTGCAGATGTTAAACAAGACTAAGGGCCCTATTTTAATCGTGCAAGCGCAATGACAAGCACAACATGGTAGATCTTGGGCAAACGGTCTTTGTGGCCGTCTCCAAGCTCACCTGGTATTTTACTAGTCACATCACTGGTATCATAGCCCTGAAACAGCTGAGCCAATCACAGTGATGCATGACAACAATGGCTTAATGCTTCTTCAGGAGATCATATTGTTGTCTGAATGGTGCAGAGCGGCACAACGTGAACACACAGCATGTGTTGCGATTCACACTGGCCCACCCACGGGCCGTAAAACATGTAATTATTATTCATTACTCATTAATAAGGTGAAATTTTCAATGTTACACATTATTTGAAAGGAGAGAGTCTCGCGGGTTGTTCTAGGATCACAGCGACACAGCAAGAGCTGACACAGCTTGTGTGCAACACAGAGAACAAACCAACACAAGATGGGAGCTCCCTACCTTCAACATCGCCTGGAAGTCCAAAAACAACAGGCAGCATGGTAATCTTGGTATCCAGATCAAGGCAAGGGTCCAGCAAACAAAACTAGGCACTGCATGTAGTCATACAAACGTGCTAACTCTGGAAATTATCAATAAAACGCCCTTTGTTGACTTTGCAAGTCTCTTAAGTAGACATTGTTTATTTTTACAATTAATTCTTAAGGTGACATGAACATGTGCATCAAATTTCATGGCAAACCATCCAATAGGTGGCAAGATATTTCACTAAAAACCAAACATGATGTATAATCGTAAATATAGTCGCACCTGGATTAGTTTAACAATGAGAGCTCAATACATGTTTAATCCATGTCCAGATTTGCTCAGAATAAATGAACATGTGACTTGCTATAATACCTTAACAGTTCCTTGTCTATATTAAAGACCTTATGACTGTTGTCATAAGACATCATAATTCAATTCAATTCAATTTTATTTATATGATGCCATTTCATAACAGAAGTTATCTCATTGCACTTTTCCTATAGAGCAGGTCTAGACCGTACTCTTTATAATATTATTTCCCCAACAAATCCCACCATGAGCAAGCACTTGGCGACAGTGGAATAGGAATAGGAATAATAATGACAATAATAGTAACAAAGCCAATAACAACAACTGTAGTAGCAGTTGTTGAGCAGGAACACGGGGGCAGCAGGTAGCCCACAACCACAGATCCAGTCTCTGCAGCTCCGGAGATAGAAATACCTGCTGAAAGTGGCAGAAGGAGAGAGGAGAGAGATGAGAAAGCACAAAACTACAGGAGAGAGAAGATGTTGAATTAGTTAACATGCAGTAATGGGATAAAAATGCTTACAGATGGAGAGGGAGAGGAGGAGAGAGGAGCTCAGTGCATCCTGGGAAGTCTAAGGGATGGTTCAGGACTCACCCAAGCCAGCCCTAATTTTAAGCTTTATCAAAGAGGAAAGTCTTAAGCCTACTCTTAAATGTGGAGATGGTGTCTGCCTCCTGAACTCAAACTGGGACCTAATTCCACAGGAGAGGAGCTTGATAGCTGAAGGCTCTGGTTCCCATTCTACTTTTGGAGACTCTAGGAACCACAAGTAACCCTGCATTCTGGGAGTACAGTGTTCTAATTGGGTAATATAAGGTAATATGAGCTCTTTAAGATACAATGGTGCCTGACCATTAAGAGCTTTGTAGGTGAGGAGAAGGATTTTTAATTCTATTCTGGATTTTACAGGGAGCCAGTGCAGAGAAGCTAATATTGGAGAAATATGATCTCATTTCCTAGTTCTTGTCAGTACATGTGCCGCAGCATTCTGGATGAACCGGAGAGTCTTAAGGGACTTATTGGGGCAGCCTGATAATAAGGAATTGCAATAGTCCAGCCTAGAAGTAACAAATTCATGGACTAGTTTTTCAGCATCATTTTGAGACAGGATGTGCCTGATTTTTGCAATGTTACGTAGGTGAAAGAAGGCAGTCTTTGAAGTTTGTTTCATGTGGGAGTTAAAGGATAAATCCTGATCAAAGATAACTCCGAGGTTCCTTACGGTGCTGCTGGAGGCCAGGGCAATGCCATCTAGAGCAACTATATCTTTAGATAATGTGTCTTGGAGGTGTTTGGGACCAAGTACAATAACTTCATTTTTGTCAGAATTTAACATCAGAAAATTGCAGGTCATCCAGGTTTTTATGTCCTTAAGACATGCTTGAAGTTTAGCTAACTGGTTAGTTTCATCTGGCTTGATCGAATTGGGTATCATCAGCTTAACAATGAAAGTTTATGGAGTGTTTCCTAATAATATTGTCTAAAGGAAGCATATATAAGATGAAGATGAAGCACAGAACCTTGTGGAACTGTGGAACTGTGACTAACTTTGGCGTGCACAGAGGACTCACACGTTAACATGTGCAAACTGAGATCGATCTAATAGATAGGATTTAAACCAGCTTAGTGCGGTTCCAATTGAATGTTCCAGTCAATGCATAATGCATAATGCATTATGCAAATTTATAGCAACTCTTAAGATGCATTGCAATGCTTCATAAATGTATCAATAATGTATTACAATAATGGACTTCACAGAAAGTGTCCATGCACTGCTCAAAGCCTCTTGAGTGCTCTTCAGTAACATAGTAACGTAAAAATAAAATCATCTAAGGATCAGACTCTTTTACTTTGAAATTTGCCTACTATCCTGGATTCATAGTTTGCTAACAATCTGTTGGTTCTCATGTTAGATTTTGACGAAATAAATATGGTTGATTTGTTTTTTTTTAAGCTTCATGATCTATGTATATTATGACATTTGTATCTCAACCCTGTGATATATTGTTTGATGTTTGTTCTCTTTTGTAGCCCAGAGAGGGCAGTCACATCTGGAAGATGCATATGGTGAAGGATCAGGAGGGCCTGGGCATACAGATAACAGGGGGGCGTGGCTCCAAACGCTCTCCTCATGGCATCATTATAGCTCATGTAAAGGAGGGGGGCACCATTCACAGGTACAGTTAGTCCTAATAAAGTCAGGAAAAATGTACTTGCTTTGGTACTATTGTTTTGTAGGTGGAGCTCATATTCCATTATCTCTATCTGACCTCCCTGCAGTACAATAATATTCTGTGCTTAGTTATATTATTAAGTGTTTTCAAATTTGCTATAACATTGTTGTTTTTTCTCACTGTTTTTATATTTTCAAACCTTTACCAAAGGAAGAATTTGCTGACCACAAATACTGTTCTTCAGAAATTCCCTGCTTTGTACCCCCACACCTACAGTCGTGGGAGAACATAGCTACATATGTTTTTCCACATATGTCTTTCTAATTAAATTAAACAAATTCATCAAATTAAACTAGCTTCATTTACAGTATATTGACTCTTATATTGTCTATATACTGTATTATAATTAGCAAAAATACAGTGCCAAGCACAAATACAGAAAATAGCTCACAATTTCTATTTTATTTATTTGATGGTCCAGATTATTTTTTCCCTCACGAAGAAGCTTATGTTTTCAGTCTTGTATGTTAGTTTGTCTGTTGTTTTGATAGTGGAATATCTCAAATGTGTTAACAGATTATAATTATATTTGGTGTGAAGTCAGTTTTTGATGTTTTTTGCAATTTTTTTAGTACTTTAGCTACTGTACTTATTTATATCAAACAAATCTGGAAGATGTATCCCACGATTTTAGCATCTATTTAAATGCTAATCCAGATGCAGAAGCAGGTTAAAATTTTCAAGATGTATGTGTGTGTATATATACAGTATGTGTGTTTCTGTCTAAATGTGTCTGTGTTTCAGGGACGGCCGTCTTCATGCTGGTGATGAGTTGCTGATGATTAATGGTCAGTCTCTGGTGGGTCTCACTCATCAGGAGGCTGTTGCTATCCTCCGCTCCACTACTGGTCTGGTCCAGCTGGTGGTGGCCAGCAGGGTAAGTACACATACACACACACACACACACACACACACACACACACACACACACACACACACACACACACACAAACAGCTGCCTTTTGAAAATAAATTTGTATTTTTCTAACTAAATATTACCATAACCCTAAGGTGCGAAATAAAATACAACAACAGCAGACAAAACACAAGTGACAAACTAGAAACTCCATGAGCGTAAGATGGTTAGAGTAAAAAGAAGCAGTGTGGCTTCCTGCCAGTTTTTTTTCCTGTTTTGGTAAGATAAACTTGTTTTTACTCTTGTGCAAACTGGACATGTGGCTGTGGTGCTACAAGAACAAGACTGCTACATACATTGTTGCAAACTGATGAATGGATTTTCCAGCCTTTTGAATTTCAGACTTAAAAAACTTGTACATAAACCATCAGTCCTCGGCAGGGGATTTCAGTGCGAATGTCGGGGAACAACCAGGATAGCTCCAGAATCAGCACCCCGGACAGCGGTCAAGACAGTAATGGACTCACTGAAGATAAACAGGAACACTCCACACCTCTAGAAATAAAGGGGAAAAAAACACTCTTTGTACACAGTGTTGCAGTTCTTCCAGCTGCACCAGGCCCTAAACTGTATAAAAAATGTCTTTTGTCTTTGCTGTGGGAAGACATTTGAGTCACTTTTGATTTTTTTTGGATGCATGTTGGAAGTCACTTAGTTATATGAAAGAAAACTGCCATAAAAAGGACAACGTTAGCCAAGTTTCAGGTAAAGGTCTAACATTGGTTGGAACAAAAGTATGAACATATAGAGACTCCTGCTGTTATAACAGCCGCGTTTCATGATGAAGCTAAAGCTTTCTATACTGTTCCTGTTGGAAATGGCCAATATACAAACATAAACATGTATTTTTGCCACACACATATACAACACATCACTTTCTCTTCTCTCAGAGCTACATATCTAAAATACCAAATACTCATAAATGAAAATCACGTCACACATACACTACCTTAGTAACTTTTTTACTGTCCCTGCAGGAGGAGTCAGATGTGGGTTTCGAGTGCTTCCCATCCACCAGTCTGCCAGACCTTCTCAGGACCTGCAATTCATCATCCTCCCTATCTCAGACTGCTCCCCCTCCCTCAGCCCAGACCTCCAACTGCAGCACCAGTCTGCACAACCCCTACCTGGTACACACAGATAATATGTACTATATGTTTATGTGTCTGTTTGTGTTTGAGGAGTATGACTTTGTAGCACTTAAATTAGTCTGCTCCTATCTATAGCAGCAGCCTGCCTCACAAAGCTGAATTAGTGGCCACCTGGAGGGTAGTTAGTTAAAGGTCGTGGTGGCAGCAGACCAGGCAAATTTATTTGTATAGCAACAAGGCAATTCAAAGTGCTTTACATAAAACATAAAATGCATCAAGACAAAATGTAAAAGCAACATAAGGCAATATCAAAAGATATTTAAATGCAATTAAAACGAGTTAAATAGAAAATAAAAACAAGATAAAACAGGAGAGTTAAATTTACAGTGCAGTGTACGAAATTAAACAAAAGCCTCAAATTTGATTTAGTAAAAGGCAGCGGCAAACAGAAAAGTCTTCAGCCTTGATTTAAAAGAACTGAGAGTTGCAACAGACCTGCAGTTTTCTGGGAGTTTGTTCCAGATATGTGGTGCATGAAAACTGAATGCTGCTTCTCCATGTTTAGTTTGGACTCTGGGGACAGAAAGCAGACCTGTCCCAGATGACCTGAGAGGTCTGGATGGTTCATAATGTAGCAGAAGATCAGAAATGTACTTTGGCCCGAAACCATTCAGTGCTTTTTAAACCAACAGTAGTATTTTAAAATACATTCTTTGACAGACAGGAAGCCAGTGTAAAGACCTCAGAGCTGGAGTGATGTGATCCACTTTCTTGGTCTTAGTGAGCAGCAGCGTTCTCAATCAGCTGCAGCTGTCTGATCGATTTTTTAGAGAGACCTGTAAAGACACCGTTACAGTAGTCAAGTCTACTGAAGATAAATGCATGGACACAGTTTTCCAAATCCTGCTGAGACATAAGTCCTTTAATCCTGGATTTATTCTTCAGGTGGCTGACTTTGTAATTGTTTTAATGTGGCTGTTGAAATTCAGGTCTGAGTCCATGACTACGCCAAGATTTCTGTCTTGGTTTGTGGTTTTTAGCATTACAGATTAAAGCTGAGTGCTGACTTTTAATCATTCCTCCTCAGTTTTATCTTTGTTTAATTGAAGACAATTCTGGCACATCCAATGTTCAATACGCTTGTATTGGACCATAATCCCCTGGTGATATGGTTATGTAAATTTTTGTGTCGTCTGCATAATTATGGTAACATATTTAGTTGTTTTCCATAATCTGAACCAGTGGGAGCATGTAGATGTTAAACAGAAGAAGCCCCAGAATGGAGCCTTAAAGAACTCTGCATGTCATTTTTGTCCGCTCAGATGTGTAATTACCTATAGACACAAAGTGGTCCCTGTCCTTTAAGTAGGATTCAAACCAGTTTAATATTGTGCCAGAAAGTCCCACCCAGTTTTCCAGTCAGTCTAGTAATATGTTGCGGTTGACTGTGTCGAATGCAGCACTGAGATCAAATAATACCAAGACTGAAATTCTGCCACTGTCTGTGTTTAAGTGGATGTCATTGTAGACTTTAACAAGAGCAGTCTCAGTGCTGTGGTGTGCTCGAAAACCTGACTGGAAGACATCAAAACAGCTTAATGCCAAGAAGTTGTTCAGCTTTTGAAAAACAGCTTTTTCAGTGATTTTACTTAAAAACGGAAGGTTTGGTATGGGCCTATAATTGTTTATTAGTGACGTGTCTAGATTGTTCTTGGCTTGGATAACTGCAGTTCAGGGCCTGTGGGAAGACACCTGAGAGAAGAGACATGTTGACAATTTGTAGAAGATCTGAGGCCATGAAAAAGCCTGTTGGCAGAATATCAAGGCAGCAGGAGGAGGATTTCAGATGATATATACTGTCCTCCAAGTTTTTAGGTTTAATAGAATCAAAATGTGTCATGTTATTTGAATTGATTTTAATTGGACACAGGGACAACACGTATCCTGTACCTGATATGGAGGCACTGACTGACTGCCTGTCTAATTTTCTGAATTTTGTCCGTGAAGAAGGAAGCAAATTCATTGCAGGCCCTGATAGATAGAAGTTCAGAGGCTACTGACACAGGAGGGTTTGTTAGCCTGTCGACAGTAGCAAACAGGGCACGTGCATTATTATTGTTTTTGGCAATGATGTCAGAGAAGGACCGTCTTGCATTTCTCAGTTCTAAATTATAAATGCGAATTCTCTCTTTATAGATGTCATAATGAACCTGGAGATGTGTTATTCGCCACCTATGTTCAGCTCACTCTCTTTTTTCAATTCTTACCAGCGTGGCATTTCTCCATGGAGATCTTTTCTTTCAGAGACAGCTTCACCTTAGTGGCTGCAATGGCATCAGTAACATTTGTAATTTTCGAATTGAAGTTATCTCCAAGCTCATTGACTGAGACCAAAGAGAGGGCGGGTGTGGAACAGAAAGCCTGAATAAATACTTCACTGGTGTTTTCAGTGATATACCGTTTTGTGATTACCTCTGTAAAGCAAAGTCAATACAGACTGACTCCAGTTCAGTAAAGTCTAAAAGTTTGCACAGTATTTAGGTGGCCTGTAGATATTTAGAACTATAGCTCAAGAAGAGGAATTCAACTGAAGAGCCAAATATTCAAAAGAAGCAACATTTCCATAAGACATCTTCTTGCATTGGAGGGCAAATGGCAACTCCACCTCCTTTCTTATGCACCCAAGCTTTGCTTATAAAACTGAAGTTGGGAGGGGTAGACTCGATAAGAACAGCTGCACTATTTTCAGAAGCTCCTCCTAGAGGATCCTGAGGTGTTCCTGGGCCAGATGGGATGTATAATCCTTCCAGTGTCTCTACTCCCATTTGAATATATCCTGATTACCTCCAGATGGAGGAGCAACAAAGTGTTCATTTGGCAATAGTACAGGGCTCATACACCAAGGTCTATACAGTAAATTCAATGTTTACATATAAAGACAGTCCTTGTTAAAAGTGGAGCATGATCTGAAATAAGTCCTGTACTAATGGAAGTATAATGTTATCAAAGGAAAGGTAATCTATTTATGAAAATGGTTTATGCACTGGCAAATGAAATGAATATCAGATATCAAACAGTCCATACTGTCTGATATCTGAAGAGAGAGATATGAACTGAAAATCTTTGTGTGTTCTTTTCCTTACAGATGACTAACCTGGAGAAACTAGAAGAACAAAGTCAGGGAGAGACACCCAAAGGATCCTGCTGCAGCCCCACACCCATGAAGCTCAGCAGCCTATCCCAGGGTTGGTACTTCACAGAAACAGGTTGTTAATTAACACCAAAATGTTTTTTAGAATAGAAACAATGCATCTATTCCTGGCATGCAGCATAACCGTTTTAACAGTGTAATCTTTACACAAATAATTACATTGATACATCTATTTATGTTGATAGAAAGAATCAATAAATGAGGTGATACACTGATATTTCCACAGTGGTGCTCTAACCAGTGCAAGCAGTGCTCCCAAAGTTTGCCATTTTTCTGACCTTGATATTCACTATGCCCGTCTGCTTGGTAATTTTGTTCCCAGTACAGCGTGCATTCAATTTTAAAGTTTATGCATGCAGTATGTGTTACTTGAAGTTATTTAGGAAAAAAAATAGACAATGAAAAACTGAAATTGCTACTTCTGTGCAGAGGAATGAAATTATTCTTTTTCCTGGCTCAGGGGGGAGCAGTCGCCTGGAGTCAGTGGGTGAGGATGATGAGCTGTTTGTGAAGAATGGTATGAGTGGCTGTGAAGGAGTGGAGAAGCCTCCACCTGGTAGACGTAAACACTCCTTACCTCAACAACTAGATACTGCTGGAGTGAGACAGGTCAGTGAACACCTCACCTCATACCATGAAATAATATGGAAGAAAGATGAGTTGGGCTCAAACTTGTTACCTTAGGCCCCTTTTGAACAAATTGTTTGAGAACCTATGGAAGCACAGGAACAAAAGTTCCTTTTGAGCATTTTTTTCCGTCACATCTGAAAAACTGTGAAGATATGACAGTATATACCGTGTGACGGTAGAAATGTGTCCACCGGTAGAGATTTGGTAATATCATTCCACCGCAGGAGCTATCCCTTAGTGTTTCTGCCATATATTCGGCGCAGGCTATGTAGCAAATCAGGGATGGATTCTCGCGTGAAATCGCGATTCTCACGTGATCTTGCGAATCCAGATGCCTCACAAGGTAACATGATTCGGGCAGCAGGACTACTTACCATGTTCTCATGTGACGTGAGAGCGACAGTTGGTGGCGGTAATGCACCTCTAAGCTGGTTTGCCAACTGCCGCAGAAGAAGAGAGTGACAAAAAAAACATGGAGAAGAGTTCAGAGGCATTTTTCTACGATGGAGGAGAGTGAAATTGTAAATACAGAGCAGGAGGAGTTGTTTCTGTTTGTTTGGAAGTTCCAAATAAAAGAAGAAAATAATCAAATGTGATGAAGTACGGTACGGTGTGGTTATTTTAAACCATTTCTTAATTGAATTTACAGAACAATTACTGTATCGTGATGTAAACTGTTACAGTGATATAAAATTACATATACCACTATAGAAGAATTTGACCCCACCCCTAGTCAGATTTCACATGCGAGGAAAATAGGGTCAGTAGTATTGTAGCTGTGTATCACCATATCTGAATGTGTGAAAACATTCAAAAGTGTGAATGTGTAACAACGTCTTGATCAAATGAATTCAAATTTTTAAATGTGTAAAAAAAATATCTGACCAAATAGATTACATTTTTTAATCCATAAGGAGATCAGTTACACATCTATCTGTTTGTGGGTGAAAAAAGTTCACACAGAACTCAAAAGTATGTGTGAATACCAAGTGTACAGCTACAAATCAAATCTGCAAGTACAAATCAAACCTACAGGTACAGGTACATTTGTCCCACATTTGACGCATAAAGAAAATGGAACCATCAGGTTCTAATGTTATTGTTAAGTTGGCACTTTAGCTGAGGAGCTCAACTTATGTTGTAATCGTCTGCAAAATGGTAACGTTAGTAAAATTAAACGAGTCGTCCCAAATCCCTAACGTGAGTAACGTTATACAAGTGGAATTTGGAATAACAAGTATGCTAGCTAACGTTAGACTCCATGGAAATAATGTTAGCACCTAATGATACATCCAAATTGTGATGGCTAGCGTTTAAATCAAAACATTTCAACCTTATCAGGCTAATTAACAGTCCCAAGCTTGACATATCGTCATATATGACAATTAAGGTTATCATAATGCTACTGTAAGAGATTCTTAAGGCATGTGGGAGTCACAAACTGACCTCCCAGAGACACGTTGCTTTTTTTTTGACAACTCAGACAACTTTGACAACTCATTCCCTGTGACTCTGTCCTCGCAGACCCAGACCCCTCCCTCCAATTTCAAATACTCACAAATCACACAAATGACCTATTTTGGATTCAAAACGTCGTTTTTCAACGAGAGGTTGCACCCTGCTATTAAGCCCACCAAATCCGCTTTTCAGGCATTTTTAATATATAATGGCCCAATTTAAGTTAGAACATTTTAGTTAAAATGAAAGTCTAATGTCTCATTTGAAGTGTCAATAATTCATTTATACCAATTTCTAATGTGTAATTTGTCCAAATTTGTCAAAAGTCTGGCATGGGCTCAATGGGTACCTAATGTACCCCAATATATTCAAAAAATGCAGACATCTCTACGGCGATATCTCCAAAATTCGGCAACTCACACCAAAACAATCTACATGGATAAATTGCACATTTTTACCACAATTTTTGATTTTGTGGTGAACTTTCCCTTTAAAGGGGACATCAGTGAATTTATAGTCAAAAGATATTTTATTCTATGTACATGAAATAAAAAATACAACTAAATGAAATAAATCTATATATGGTGCACTAACATAAATTGATCATGCAGAGAAGTAATTAGCTATACTGGTCCAAGGAGATAAACATATACATGTATTGTCTTTATTTAGCAGTATAATAATATAAACTGAATACAAAAATGTAAACTATACATGCTTACCATGCTTTATGTCATTGCAATGAACCATACCATGGTCGCAAGAGAGACCTGGATGATGTTGCCTCTCCCCCTCACATAAGCCTCTCCAACCGCTACACGGCCCTGTCTGACGACACTCTGGTCCACCCGGCTGATGCTGCTACAGTTTCAGCAAAATCCTCAGCCTCCACACTTGGTTTCAGTCTGCCTGCTGTGCTCACAATATTGACTTTATTGACAATTTTAATCTGTTTTGGGATCTTGCAGCACGCTGTACAGTCCGCTGCACGTGACTGACTGGCTGCGTTTCATTGGTAGTTCCACTTCCCCTCTATCACTTTCCCACAGCCCTTATGTAGCAGCATACGTCACATGGAGAGGCCACTGGAGAAGAGAGGGAAAGTGGGCGGAAAGTGTTACTAATACTCACCCGTGTCGTGAAAGTGAACCGATGACACTGGACATCCCAAGGACTAGAATTAAGTGGCCCTTCTTTTTCCACTTGCTGGGTGTGGAGGTCGGTGGGTCATGATGTCACGCATAAACATCATGAAAATATAATAAGCATGTTGGTGACTAGTACCATTAGCTTTTCAGGACTAAGGGAGGAGGTATTGCCATAGCCTAACCTTTCACCAAAGAACACGCGCCAGCTGTAGTATTGTAGTGTGTAATTAATGTGCTGTTTACATTGACTACCAATAATTTTTTCATTGCCTGTGGGCTTACTTAATGAAACTTGTTTATGTGGTGAGCAAAATTGTATCACCTATGGTCTTTGACAGGCTATATTGCAGTAACGTTAGGCTACAGGCTCCCCTGAGTGGCTTATAGCCCTGAAAAGCGACCACTCTGGCTAGTGGCTTATGTTGTTTAGGAAAGTTAGGTTGATAAGGGATTGAAATGCTTGTGTGTTTACAACAGAAATAATTCTGCCATCACCATACTTGTGTTATGTACCGAGAGGCAGGAGACACCGATAGGGAGACAGATGTAGGTTTATTTGGATTATTGGACCTGGGTGTAACGGAGGACCTCGGGAGCTGCTGCGGCCCGGCAGAGAGTCCGGGAACGGGGAGCCGTTGCGATCCGGCAGAGAGTCCGGGAACGGGGAGCCGCTGTGCTCTGGGAACGGGGAGCCGCTGTGATCTCCGGCAGGGAGTGCTGGCTGCTGTGATCCAGCCGGGAGTGGAGGCTGCCGTGGAGCACGGACTGGAGGCCGCCACGGAGCAGGGACTGGAGGCAGCCGCGGGGCAGGGACTGGAGGTAGCTGCGGCACAGGGACTGGCAAGCAGCTGGACGGCAGTGCAGGGACTGGCGAGCAGCTGGGCGGCGGTGCAGGCGAGCAGCTGGATAGCTGGGCAGCAGTGCAGGCAAGTCGCTGGTTAGTAGGCTGATGACTTGCAGGCCGGGGTGCAGGTTGATGACGGGTAGGTTGGAGTGTCGATTGATGATTGGCAGACCAGTGTGCAATCTGGTGAGAATTGCATGGGGAGTCCTTAGATTAACGAGGTCAGACAACTGGCTGAGGTGTGTGTTGGGCTTTTATGCTGGCTGTGATTAGGTGTTGATGGGGAGCAGGAGTGTGATAGGGAGCAGGTGTGTCTGATTAACAGACAGTGGAGCCTGGGGTATCCGTGACAAACTGCCAACACTCACGTTTTTCCCGAGTTTCTCCCATATTTCAGGGCCATCTCCTGGTGCCCTCAAACTTTATTATGAATAATCGTCATGCATGGATCCAAGTTTTGGATGTTTGTCTGCTGTCACCCAAGTTGCCAGATCGTCTATGAAACACAATCTTCACACACAATCCACACACTACATTCGATTTCAACTCATCTGTCACCGCAACCTGGCAACCCACAACCCAATCCAAAGGGCGTGTGCGCAGATGCTCTCAGCGCAGGCAGACGGGCCAGATAATTTAACGTTAGCTGTTATCAAAATGTTAGGGCAGGACGGCGTTCCACCTAAAAATCTAAAAACACCTACAAATTTAAGCAGAGTTGGACTGAACAGTTTGGACTGTGTTGGCGTGATCAAAATTAAGTGCTGGCTGTTACCCAATCACTGAACGAGGAAGTGACATCCTAACTGAAGACCCGCCTTGATGAGGGGACTGACAGATTGCATTTCCATTTGAATTTTGACACCAAAAAAGCATGGTGACAAGTAAATGTAAATGCAATAGACTGGGGGTGCTGTTTCGCTGGCACATTGAATTGACAATGCCAAAATGAACTGCCATTTGAATAAAGAGACCAAAAAACCATGGCAATAAAATGCAATTGATTGAGCTTTCATTTAAATTTATTAAAATAATACAACTGAATTTATCCCCATTCAAGTTAACAGAGCTCTAAACCAGAAGTTAGTCGGCTTGGCCGGCAGCGTCTCGCCATTCATACATCCATGCCACAGGCTCACAGCAAGAAGGCTTGCCCCCCTGCGTCCGTGACTGGATAGTGTATGAAATTCCTGATAGGATAGTCAAATGATATGACAAATCTTTCAAGGTGGGTGGAGGGTGGTCCGGAGGAGGGATTCAGCAGCCAAGCAAAAGATTTCAGGCAGACAGGGGGGCAACCAGGAGGCAGGGCTGAAGGACTGAGCAAGTCCGGGGGATGACCAGACATGTGGAGCAACTCAGGAGGTTGGTGACGAAGGCGAAACTCTTCCAGACGAACGAAGCGCTCCGGAGGCCGGTGACGAAGGCGGGGATCCTCCGGGGGTTGAACAAGATGCCAGCGGTGAGGACAGAAGGGCTCTGGAGGTCTGACGGGAGGCCAGTGACACAGCCGGAGAGCTGAGCTGGAAGCCGGTGACAGAGAGACTGGCAGAGGAGCCGGTGGAGCCAGGAAACCAAGAGGCTGATGCTGAACAGAAACAGGATGTTGCTGCAGCCCAGGGCCTGGTGATTTTAGTAGCTCCAACTCCAATGACTGGTCCACAGACTGGGCGCCATGCAGAACTGATGATGGCTTTGAAGCAAAGGACAACTGAGTCTCTGAGGTGCTGGGAAGCAGTGAGGATGAGCCGCTGGGCAGCAGCGAAGCACGCTGTTGGTGGGAGCCACGCTTCCTTCTGGGGAGCTTTCCAGACGGTCGCTTCAAGACATGAACAGGCTGAAGCAGCAGGTAGCAGGCAGGCTGAAGGCTAGCAGGCTGGATGCTAGCAGGTCGAGGTGCAGACAGATGAGTAGCAGGCTGGGGGTTAGCTGGGCGGCTAGCAGGCCAGGAACCAAGCTGATGGCTGCGAGGACCTCCAAAACCCAGGTACGGGTTCAGAGCTGGGGCCAGCTCAGGGCAGGCAGGTTGCAGGCTCATGATCCTGAGCCTAATAGACCGGGGTGCAGGCTGAGGTGAAGGCTGGGGGCTAACAGGCTGGGACTCATGCTGTGGCCTCCCTCAGACCAGGCAACATCAACAATTTCCAATCTGCCAAAGAGACAATTGCCTCTTGAAAACATTGCTTGCCTTACTCCACATGTCCTGGAGGCAAATCAGATCATGAATAACCTCAAGCTCTTCCGCAGAATAGTCTGCTGGGGTCCATGATTGGTCATCGTACTGTCATGTTTAAGTGTAAAGCCGGGAAACAGGGAGAGGACCCAAATGCAGACAGCAGGCAGAGCAGGTTCAGTTCAACAGTTTTAATGAAAAGAACAAGGCTTATTCGGGTTACAGGCAGGCAGCGGTCACAACCAGGTAAGCAGTCAAAAAAAAGGCAAACAAGTCCAACAGGGAGAGCATAAATCCAAGAATCACAGAACACTAGGGTCGGGAAGCTTAACACACGTACAACGGCGATCTGTCACAGAACAGAGGAAGACACAGATACACTCAATCACTGCAATCAAAGACAGAAAGCAAAACTGAGACATGAGGGAAGGAGAATATTTCCAGAAATCATGACCCGGTTATTCAAGTTAATCCACAGATTTGTTGTGAGCATGATACTGCTCACAACAAGGTCCGCAAGGGACCTATTGTTTTTCTAAAGATTATTATGTTATTAGTGCCACAGCATCTCAATAGGATTCAGGTCAGGACTTTGACTAGGCCACTCCTGGTTGAAGAAATCAGGAAGGGGGCAAACACATTTTCACACCACTGTAGTTGTAGCAATCTTTGAACCTCAGGAATATCTTTTGTCTGTTTGCCTGTCTATACTGCCTGTCTATACTCCCACACCCCTATCCTGGGGTGTGGGAGTATCAGATTAGTTTGGCTCTGAGCAGGCCTGTTGTAAATCGTGAAATTGGCATTCAACTTTCCATTAGTGCCCTCGAGTCCGGCAAAGGTCATGGGTTAGAGGAAGTTCCTGGGGAAAGCTTATCAGTTCTCTGAACAGGGCTTGTTAATGACAAGAGGCCAACTTTCAGAAAAATCTAATTATTTTTATCAATAAAGTAAATGTAAATGGACTCGTATAGCATATCATCCGACTACTCAAAGCACTTCAGATACAAAATGTTCATCCGAATCTGTGTTGATCACACTACACTACAGAGGTAGCTAAAATGCCAGAGCCCAAATTCGCATTGCTCACTATGTCTATGTGAATTGCTTTATTTAATCCAGCTTTCAGTGTAGTTGACCTTAAAGATTAAACTGGCAATTGATTCGAACTTTCTTGAAAATATTTTCAGTGGTGACTTTCAGGTTGCTCTAGTGGGTGTAAAAACTTCCAACCAATAAGGTCATTCCAAATTTTGGATTTGAACAATCTGCCCAGCCTACCAAATCAAATGGCTATTCTCTTCATAACCAATTTGTTTACACTTGACTGACTCTTCACTGTTCAATGTCCTGGTCTAATAGTTACATGCCATTAAGGACATTGGCATAGTGATACCATTTCATGTGACCTTTAATTACCTTTCCATATGCCCTGATGGGGGTCAACCAGACCACAGGCTTGGTTAGATAAAGAAAGTGTTTTCTAAAAATAAAAAATGAAACAAAATGAAAAAAATTTATTTATTTGATTACATTTAGATGTTAAGTTTTACTGTTTCCAAAACATAAAATGTGAAATTATTTCTCAAAGCTTCTGATGCATGTATAAATTAAAGCAGAAACAGAGCTAAGGGCGAACATCCAAGTGACTTCAGTGATGCCCAAGAAACCACAATGAGCTTGAAAAGCATTTCCCATCTATCTGCATTGGTATGTTTCGGTATAGTCTTTGCTGTGTGCGCGCTTTCCTTTATGTGCATCAAAAGCTTTCATTTTTGCAGGCAAGGAGCTTCCGCGTCTTTTTAGTGTTTCTTCCTTGTTCTTCCCCACTACAATTTGCATGTGGTTGAAAATGTTAATATTGTAAGGGGTTTGCCAGAATAGAAAAATACAAAAAAAGGACAAAATGTCCATCATTTAACTGTTGTCTATGATTTTGAGAACTACAGTTAAATGTGTGTGTAACTTCAATGTTCTATTCACATTAATCGTTCGGTAGTGAAGCAGACAAATTTTCTGTGAATGCTAATCCAAATAACACAGACAGGACATTCTGTTATCAGACATATTCCATGTGTAATCCCAAATAGAGTACATTCTTCCCTTCTCTTCAGTCTTGTTTAAGTGTCACTTTTCAAGGTGCTGATACTGGTCTGATTCAACAGTAGCCTCACCATTGCGTCTCCAAAACACGCCTGGCATTATGTAGGCTAATTAAATTATTTATCTTTTATTTTAAGTATAGATGCAGCCAATTACACAGCTGTTGTCATTAACCTGTATTTATGCAAATTTTGTCATAAAACTAGAAAAGGTAAAATTTCAAAAGACATTTTAGGTGTGGTCGCACCCAGATGCCAGCCACTCCCTTCACATGTCAAGCAGATGTCCAAGGGGCACCTTTGTACTGAGTATCATAGCTGTAATGTTAATAGAAATAGAGTAATGAAAATACTTATTTTTATTGTAGAGTTGCCCAGTGTGCACATGTAACCTAAATTTTGGTTGCAATTGACCTTTCCATTAAAGAGTTATAGTAGTTTTTATAACATAGACCATGCCAACTCTGGTAAGAAATGATAGGAAAATGGTAAGGAATATCAAAAAACACATGCCACAGTTGTTTCTGGGGTGTTCCACATATGTTATGTATCAACTTTGGTGAACATTAGTTTCCCAAATGGACAGGGCAAGAAAGGGACTTCCTATGTGGTGTAATTGCTCGTCTGCTAGTATACTGTGTAAAGAAATACATTTATATTAAGAAACAAATTATGATAAAGGCAAGAAATATGACAGCACATAAAAATATCACCAGTAGGAATATTTTAGAAATATTACATTGACATTAGTGACTGAACCCTATATGTTTCAAGTTGCTGTATGGATATGATAGGAATACTATACAGGGCTTAAATCGATAAATTTAGTAAACAATGGTCCGTATTTTTTTATGTTTAATACCAGTATGTTTTTTTTTATTGTTTAATGTAACTAAAGGCTGTTTTTCAGAGTGCAGACATGGTGTTGTATTGACAGTCTTTTGTGAAAAAGATTTGATCTGGAATCAAATCAGCTTTTTGAATAAAGTAATAAGTAAAACACTGTGTAGGAAACAAACCACCAACCTCCTAATCTGCGTACAAGTGTGTTACGTGTTCGAATAATCACAATCAATGCGCATGTACAAATGTTGATGGTAAAAGATAAAGAGGCAGATGAACATAGATATACACGATGTGGTATGGGCAAGTATCACGTGTACTAAAAGTAGGCTACACCAACTAATGTAGGTGCATGTGGTATTTAAATTCTCTCATCTCACACACACACACACACGCGCGCGCGCACACAGAGCCGCACGTACACAGAGGCGGATCAAAGCCTGGTTACTCACTCTGCCTTGACTTTCATGACAACAATGTCAAGGAGAGCTGCACTAATTGCTGTGTTAATGAGATGTTAATTGAGGAAAGGAAATAAAATATTAAGGGGCAACATTTAGAATCACAGCCTCTTACTGGCTGTGTGAGTCATACACAACACAACCCCACAAACCCTACAGAGCTAAGTTAAGTCATCAAGATACACATTTTCCACCAGCAGCTACAGCATCAAACCTGAGACGGCAATACAGGGGACAAGACAGGAAAACACAGTTGTTGACCTAAAGTACTATGGAATAATGCAAATATGCCATTAGAATAAACTGGAACACAGTCAAGAGAAAAGAAAAATCTCATCACAGTATAAATAACTGTTGTTTTTCCAAGATGAATTTGTCTGACTGTTTTTTGCTTTTTATATTCATCTCCCTTTTAGGAATATCAGATAATTAAAAAATCTGCCCGCTCCCTGAGCACCATTCAAGTGGAGTCTCCATGGCGACTGGCACAGCCATCCATTATCTCCAGTATAGTGCTGATGAAAGGCCAGGGCAAGGTAAGTGCACTCCTTTGACATGTACGCATGAATAAAGCTCAGAGAATGTACTCTGAGTATGTGTATGAAAGCTCAGAAAAACAGATGCATCTGTGTGTGTTGACACAACCACAGTCTGGTATTAATGTACCCTGACATGATTTACTCACTTTGACTTCAATAATTTTTTGTGTGTGGCATTTTTGCCTTTATTAAATAGTGGACATCATATCAGGAAATGTGTGTGTGTGTGTGTGTGCGTGTGTGTGTGTGGGGGGTATGACATGCAATGAAGGTCATCTGCTGAAACAGAACCTGCCACATTGTGATTATGTGGTATGCGCCTTAACCATTCAGCTATCAGGACACCCCAGTACTATAATGTTTTGAAATTGATATGACAACATCATACCTCAAAATAATGAGACTCCTGTGTGGGATATGTGTTGTAAACATTTTTAAAAACCTATAGCATTTTGTGGCCTGATGTTTCACGGCAGTATGTGTAAAGCCGGCGGTAATGACACTGAAAAGATGGAACTAATTAAAAATGTGGGTTGCCCCTCTACCAGCCATCTAAGGTACTGATATCATGAACCTCATTACGGTTTAACAGAAGTTTACCAAATTTCAGTTCACCACTGAGATCCTCTAGACAAACTAATATTTACCTCCAGCTGCTGACCGAAATCTGATGAGAAACATTTGCTCCGTCAGCTTAAAAATATGACAAAATGGAAAGGAAAGAAAAAGATGAAAGAAAAAGCATCTTTCCTCAGGCCATCAGGATGGTGAACTCTGTCCTCTAAGCTCTGTATATCCTCGGCCTTGTCTAGCACAGTCTTCAACGAATCCTGTGGACCTTTTTTTCCTGTGACTTCATAGAGACAGTATGTGCCCAAGTAGCTGTTAATATAGCATCACCATCTATCTGACTCTTAGAATAAGGCAGTATTGGTTCAAGCCTCAGCACATAGCTGCAAAATGCAGTAGAGAATTGTCACAATCCAGAGCCAACAACTAGAATCCTCCTTCAGACTCTTACACCAGTCATCTTGAGTTTTCACCCAGATTGTTCAACCTTCTTGGTTGTTTTTTTTGATAGCTTTTTCTTCGTAGAAATTCTGAAAATAATCTCCATTCATTCAAACATCAATTGCAGTGATAATCAGTGATGTGCCTGCAGTGGCATTCTCTTTTAAGTCATATTGGATGGAGGGTCCCCGTTAGTGCTGCATGATATGGTTGAAATCATTATCGTAATATCAATAGAAATATTTTTGGATATTGATATCTATTATGATAAGACAAATGTATGCAAAATCACATACAAAATAATCAAACCACAGATCAAAGCAGTGACCTGTGTTCCACTATACAGTACATCCTCACCTTATCCTGCCTCCTGACCTTAAAATTGCCTGACTTCTCAGCAGCCTTCTCAACACTCTTGTGTCTAATATGTTGAAAAGGCTTGGACAGAACTACCAGTATGAATTTTTATTTTATTTAAGTCATGTAGCAGTACTGAGAATGGTGCTCTGTTAGTTCAAGTTAATACACTGCAGTGATATCACAGTGTTGTTAATCTCTAAGAGATGAGATACGGAGGCATTAGAAAGGCAGCATGAAAGGTGAGTTTATAGGGCATGACCTCTGTTCTTATTCCCATCTCTTTTGTGTCACCACCATCAACCATCAAACAAAATGCCCAAAATATATTCTTAAAAAAACAAAATCGATGAACACTGACTACTGTGTCTTAACTAGTCTTTTCTGATATTCATTGAGATCTAACTTTCATAGGGCCTAGGATTCAGTATTGTTGGTGGGCAGGACTCAGCACGTGGTCAGATGGGGATTTTTGTCAAAACCATTTTCCCTCATGGAGCTGCAGCAGCTGATGGACGACTGAAAGAAGGTAACTATCCCTTTTCATTTTGTTTTACTGGATTGAGAGAGTATATAGGAAAGTAAAATGTATAGTATGAGAGAAACAGTGATCCACATTTACACACCCATCTCAGTCTAATTGTATGCTTCCCTGTGTAGGAGATGAGATCCTGGAAGTAAATGGAGAGTCTCTCCAAGGACTCACACACCAACAGGCCATCCAGACCTTCAAGGTGGACTGCATGTTCACAATGGGTTTTGTCTAACAGTGTTGTTAAAAACTGTTAAATCAGACATGAAAAGCTGGAGAAATTCAGCTGTAGAATATAGAATGTCAAACTTTGAAAAAAATTTAAATATTGACAAGATTTGGTTTCTTGCCTTCTTACAAAAGATTGTCTGACTAATTTATCAAAGTTTCCTTTTATGCTCACAGTGCTGGCAAGTAATCTGACTTGATCACATTTTTTGGTGAAGAGACCAAGGACTTGTTAAAATGCACTTTTTTAATTGTTTTAGGAAAAATCTTCAGTCTCTTGTCTGAAGCTCAGTCAGAAGGTAAAACCTAAAACTATTTTCATCCCTATTTCCTTAACATTGAACCTCATGTATATTCTTCCAACAGCAACTGAAAAAGGGTGTAGTGACAATGACGATTCGGACTCGTCTGCGCAGTCCCAGCCTGACACCCTGTCCAACCCCCACCCTCCTCAGCCGCTCCAGCTCACCCAACTCCAATACCAGCGGGGGAACTCCTGTCCCCTCAGGGTTTGAAGAGACTGATGGCCACAGGGGCCCCGTTCCTGGTCCAAAAGACTGCATTATCATGGAGGTCACACTTAATAAAGGTTAGCTGACTTGCTGGAGAACCACAATATTTCAGATACCACTTGTTGGTTTCTATTTCCCTTCCTGTTTGGAGATGTCCTGCTGGTATCTTTTCCTGACACCAAGAGTTAATTTGCATTGTATTCTTGATTTAAAAGCAGTGTTGTAGAGAGCAGCAAGGAAACAGAAACACAGCTGTGTGACTGAGTGAGAAAGCAACAATAGCTTATTTTTTCTTTTATATACATATTTGTTACGTTACATGTATTTTATTTAATATTCATAGGTCAAAACAAACCATTACAAGGTTCACTTATGCAAACAGCTAAAATCAACAGTGGAAAAAAGGTGCACATCTTCGCACAAATATGCGGACAACCAAACATTCCGGCCATATGTCATAGTTGAACTTGTGATTGCGACACCATGGGCATTAATCTGCTGCTATAGCAACCTTATCACACCACTGATGCCGGCCACCACTTGCCAAGTATTAGGTCTATGCCTGCAGTGGATGACCTAATCAAATTAAAGAGTTTCCCTACGGGGATCAATAAAGTATTTCTGATTCTGATTATACTTTGCAATCGGATTTAGCAATAAGGAAATATTCATGATTTTAGCCATTTTCACCATATTATCATAAGCATCAGGACTTTATAGACATAGACGTTGGCTTGCATTTGGCCTATTCAGAAGAAAACAACATAGCGATTTGGATTTATTTCTCTTAAATTTACCACTTTCATCTTGGAAATTCTGAGTTTTTTCTGGCATTATTACCCCTCTCTTCTGGCTCCATATTTTTGGACAGGTAAAAATATATATGTAAATATGTGAATACAATTAGGATAATTCAATTATACACATGGGCTAGCTACATCTGAGAAACTGACCCATTAATCGAGAGTAACATTGAGTTAACCACAAAGATAACCTGCTCGAAGCAATTTAGAGATGCAGCGTAAATTGCCATGACACCTTTCGTAGTGTCATGGCAAGAGTTAATCGGGAAGTTAAACCCAATGTTACAAAGTTACTCCCGAAGTTACCTGGATAAGTCATTTACCTCGCTTCGTAGTACAGGCCTCTGGTCAGAACTGCTATAAATCACCTCTGTACTGTATTCCCTGTCGTCAAATGACCTCCGTCGGTCTTAGAGGCTGTGTTTGGTCCCGGTCCCGTGTTTGGCCTGCTCGCCTGGCTCCGGTTCTGGTGCTCATTCTGGCCCCGCTCCCCGACAGCATCCCTCGCTGGGTCCCCCGCCCCTGGCCTGAAAACTTCCTCCTACTGGTGGTCCAAGGCTCCCGTGCTAGCTTTGTAAACAAAACACCAAGACACCCCTGGTACTCCAAGCTTTCAGTCCTAGTCTACAGACCTGTTGACTCTGTAGGCAAACTGCAAGGGTTCCAGGAGTGGGTCTGTGAAGGTCTGAGATGGGCCAACACAAGGCACTCAAGAAACTTTATTACCACAGAGGTCAGGGCGACGGGTCTGTAGTTGTTAAGTCCTGTGGTCCTTGTTTTTTTGGGGATGGGGATGATGGTGGAGGATTTGAAGCAGGCTGTTACTGTTGCAGTGATGGCAAACTCGTTTTTTTAGAACACTTCTTTTCTGATAGTGAATGTTGATTTTGTTAGAGCCTGGTGTTGGACTTGGGATTGGAGTTTGCTGTCTGACCCTGGAGAACTCTGCTCCTGGCATCTACATCCATAGTCTGGCACTGGGATCTGTGGCCAAGATGGACAGCAGGCTCAGGTATAATCTTCAGGGTCATCTTTAAATTGGAAACTGATGGACGCAGGTGAAGTTAATATGCAGTCACACTGATACAAAGATACCAAATGAGTAGCATACTTTCATATGAGCTCAGTGATTAAAATTGTATTGATGAATCATTTATTGGCCATATAATGTGGAATGTATTTGTGTGCCTTTATATTGGGGTATGTACAAGGACAGGTCTCTGACAGTGTTGTGCTGACACCTGTGCTTCTTCGTACAGTCGTGGAGATCAGATTCTGGAGGTGGACTCAGTCAGTCTTCGTCATGCTGCTCTCAGCGAGGCCTATGCCATCCTCAGTGAATGTGGCCCTGGACTGGTCAGCCTCATTATAAGCAGGCACCCTAACCCCAAGGTAAATTTTGTCTCTATTTATATAGATTGATCCATTCTCTTTTAAGATATTCAGCATCCATGTAGTACTGAGCCCAAAAATCTGTAGAACAGCCTGAACTCTTGGGGGTCTCTTTTCAAAAACACACCAGAAAGTGTCCCACAGGGTACTTAGAGCATGTCAAAGAAATTCATGGCCTTGTTGTCTTACTGAAAAAAAGCCTCTCCCCAGTAGCAGTTTTATGTCAGACTGCACCAGGTTTTCCCTCAGGATTTAGCTGTGTTCATTTGACCCTCAACTTTCACAAGCCTTCTAGCTCCTGCTAGAGAGAATAATCAGAATCAGAATCAAAAATACTTTATTGATCCCCGAGGGGAAACTCTTTTGTTACAGCAGCTTACCTTTACGTGAGTGCACACAGGAATAGAAGTACTAGCAAAAAATATAATACACTATAATACAGGTCAGAAAATAAATTAAGTACCAAGTGGGTATAAGTATAAAATTTAAATTAAAATAAGTACAAAGTGGGTTTACCGGTTGATGATAATAATACGGTATAAAGTAATAGTGCATGAACTGTCAAGGTAAGTGTAGCTATTAAGATTATAATGAGACGGTGGATATTGCACAGCAGTAATAGAGGTATGAATAAATATCAATAAATAGGGAATAGTTGGGATGGTGGGTTTTTCATAATGAGAGGTAATTGGCCAAAGTCAAATTTTGGTCAGACCATAGCTTCTAGAGACAGTCTCTCCTTGAAGGCATGCGCTTTTTCACGTGAAAAGTGACGGAAGTAGTTATGTGAAGAGTGAAAAAGAGAGCTTGAGAGAGAAGTTCAAACCCCATCTACTTTCACACCCCAACACTGATTGTCTGTGTCTGAAAGTCACAAAAATTGTCGGATGAAGCCCCCTGTGATGTCAGAAAGGAGTTTTCAGACACCGTCAGACAATCTCACGTGCACTTTGCACACTTTATTGTGAGTATTGGCCATATTCGCAGGTGGCAAAACAGTGAGGGTTTATGTTACAGAAACAAAGACACAAACCCTCATCTGTTATTGCACACTTTTATGCTTCTACGTATTCACCATATGCCATATGAATGCATGTTCTTGTTTTTTTATAACAAGTGTCCTTTATACTTTTTATACATTTAATTCTTTTACATGCTCTACATTTTTTATGTAATATTTTCATATAATTCCTTAATTACTGTTATGTTTATTTGCCAGGGTAGTGTTGTTCCAAGTTGTTTCAGTTGTGATAATGCTCCTGCATCTCATTGTCTTTTCTCAGGTATCAGAACAGGAGATGGATCACATTATAGCTCGATCCACACACAGGGACAAAATGAGCAAAAACAGACACTCATCTCACTCCCAAGGTCTGATATCTTGACCTACATTTACATTTGAATTTGCTCTTCTTTTATTTATTCCACTACTGCAATCATTTTAAAAGGTTAACTTCGACATTTTACAGATCCATGTTACAGTACGAGCACAATATTTCAATGTGTAAAAGGAAGTTCAGCAGCATGGCTCAGATGCCCAAGTAAAATGTCTTTTATGCTCCGGGTATCTGATCTCACCTGGGTTTAACTGCCATGGTTGTAATCTGTAGGTCTGTCCTCCAAGAGCCCGTACCCAACAATGAGGGACAGGCAGGGAGAGGGCTCCCCTTCTCTCAGCTGGACCATGAAGAGATTCCTCGAGCCTGCCAGTAGAGTAAGAATTCATTCAATATTCATGTATTGTTGCTTATTTCTTACAGACACATCGCTAGGTTCTGTAACAGAATCTTAACTGGTACATTAGTATAAATCACTCACACAGGCACTTAACTTGTCATAATTCCAACAAAGCTACCTGTGACTTTAGGATGATGTATGGCATACAACATATTCCATTCTGAATGATGTTGATGTAATTTACGTTAAGTAACTGCATTTGTATTGTACCTGTTCCGTATTGTTTAAAGTATTAAAAAGTCATAAAAAAGTTTATTTACCAGACAAGTTTAAATTGAGATGTTGTTTGCTTGTTCTATGTAATCCCAAATATAGACGTTTATGGCCAAAATAATAACAGCATAAAATTTCTGAAAAAAAGGAGAAAGAATTAGAAATTTAATGTGAAGCATTACTGTTAATAAAGTTATGTTTAAATTAAGTGTTTCAATTGTTGATCAGTGAAATAGAGTAAAACCAAGGGACATCATATACCCTTTCATTTGACAGACATGAGTTGTGACCATTTTTTCTGCTTAGTTGCATATTTTAAGTTCAGCAATTAATTTGTTTGTTTACTTTTGCATAGCTTATGTGGAGAACTACTTCAAGGTGTGGTTCTGGTTTTCATCTTCCTTTCACTTGTTTTGGTCTTCTTCCATTTTCACAATTCTCTAGCAGGGGTCCCTGAGCTCAGAGACAGAGTTATCTCAATACTTCTCCCAGGACGTTTCCAACCACTCATTCCTGTCTGAATCCATGCCGATGGGCTCGAAAAGTGATGAGGCACTCCACCAGCAGAGCTGCAGTACCTCCATGGATGACAACTCATCACAGCCAAATGGTAAAATTTCACCCATTTATATGCCATGGAAGTTTAAGGCTGGTTCCCTGGGCAGAGATTAAACCTAGCTCTAGAGTAAAGTGACTTTGAAACCAGATTAACTGAAAATGGCATTCTTAGATATGGATTTAGCCAGTCTAGAATTAACTCAACAGAGACCCTGAAGGAAGATTTCAGTTACTCCAGGACTAAGGATGGGCTTAAATTAAACCTTAACCTAAAGGACACAGGTTTAACCTTTGTACACATGGATTATTTCCATGAAGAACAACAGCACCAGCCTCACAAGTGCGTACTGACAAGGGCAACTCATGCAATAGCAGTTTCTGCAACACATTTCTTGACCTGAGTATGTCCAGATGACAATAGTTTTATATCGCACAGTCTGCCTCTAAAAACTGACAGCATGAGAAAAACTTTACTCAATGATATTGTAAAATGAATTGGGATTTTTTAAAATGAGGGTAGTCCATCATAAAATGATGATCATCTGGTACCTTCATCTACCATTAGGTATACCAGAAGAATTATTAATTCAATAGCAGATGTGAACTGTCTTTAGTCTTAGTATTCTTTAGTATTCAGTGTTTGTTTCAAATAGAAATGACTGTTAATTTGTTAACTTAATTTGTAATCGTTGTTACCATATTTCTTTTTTCGATAAACCACATTATCTTATTCTCAGCATTCCCCCCCTCTCTAACAGAAGTGGAAAGTTGCCCTGTATACAACGCATCACAAGACAAAACCCCTGCCCCTCTTAATCACCATGTAGAGGCAGTTTGCCAGCCCATTGCTGTCTCTAGCCCCACCTCACTGCGGAGCCCACTTCTCCGTCAGCGACGGGTGATGTGCTTTGAGGATGAGCTCAGTGATGATGAGGACTCCGACAACGTGGCAACAAAATCTGACCCAGTTAACTTCAGTGATGCCCAAGCATCCCAAAATTCCAAAACTGATTCTGCAGTTGTCATAGCTACATCATTGTTAGATGGAGATGGAGACTGTGAAGATGGTAGGGATTTGCAGAGGTGTGGAAGCAATGATGTGACAACGCCACTCTATGGTAGTTTCTCACAGTGTGAGGAAGGTATTACCAATAAGTCTGAGTCACCTTTGATGCCTATCCGCTGCCCATTTGACGACAAAGCATGGGTGGCAAGCAGTATGAGCTCTGGGTACAGTAATTTGACCATCAATAGTGTGAACTATACAAGTCAAGATGATGGACAGTTGGAGTCAAAGCGCTCCCCCAAGCTTGAGCATAAAGCAGTGACGCGGGTCAAAAGTATGATGAGCACTGAAGCACCAAACCTGTCCCAGCAGCAAAAGTCCAAAGTTGATGAGCCCTCTCTAGGCTTGGCCCCATCCCAGCCCCCATTCCAGCCCCCAATCCATGCCACACAGTGTGGAAGAAACCCCAGGACTGCTGGTGGGTTGATACCCCTTCAGCACTGTAAGAAGGAAGATGCCAGTGAGCTTGTGGGTGTTTATACCTTTGACACTGTGACCCTTTGGAGAAGTGAGGATGAGTCATTTGGGCTTGACCTGGAGATTATGTCTTTCCCTCTGAAAGTTGTCATCGCTGGGTTACAGCCTGGAGGTGCAGCAGAAAGGGTATGTCGCATTGGTTTCATCTTTATACCAGTCCAATATGAGTGAATGGATACTTCAGACCTTATGCCAAACCTTTCAGTTTGAATTATTTCAAGAATAAAACATTCTTTGACATTTATTGGTATTTGTGGTATGAGTACTGGTGATTCTGTTGCTCATTGAAAAGCTAAATTTTATCTCTTTTGTTTAACCGTACTTTCAGGAATCTAGAGGCAAGCTGTGTCCTGGAGATGAAATTGTAAAAATTAGAGAAAAACTGGTGTGCTCCTCTAGCTACCAGGAAATCTGTGAGCTCATGCACAACCTTCCTAGGACACTGTCCTTGGAAGTTAAGAGACCAGTTTCAGGTAAGACCCTGATTTAGAATCACTTTATTCTGGAGTTATAGGTCATCCAGCATCATTGTGGATGCTGCTGTTGTGCATTTACCTTACTCAACATTTAATCTTTTCTTAGAACTGAGATGGGGTCCTTTGTGTGATTAGTTTTGCAACCCTAATGTTTAGAGCAGTACTTCCCAACTGGTGTAGCCTAAAGGTCCAGGTTTCGCTTTGGTCCGTGTTGCCATGACTGACAATAGCACTATGTCCAAAAAACACAGCCTCCTAGCACTTTCATTTTAATGAGACCACTGTGCTGGTATAGAATTTTATTCTGGCTTAGGTTTTGCCACAATGCAATATAATGTCATCTGGCAATGCACTTAGCCAATCAACATTGGCCTTATTCTAGTATAATTCTACAGTTTACTTTGCAATCTTTGTGACTGAGGAAAAAACTGAAATGAAATGAAATTGTCTTTGTTTTTGTCCAAAGACATGTGGGTTAGGTTAATTGGCAACTCTGTATTGCCTGTAAGGCGTGTATGTGAGAATGGTTGTCTCTATGTGTCAGCACTGTGATTGATGGGTGAGCTGTCCAGGGTTCACTCCGCCTCTCGCCCAGTGTCAACTGGGATTGGCTCCAGCCCCCCTGCGATCCTCAAGGATAAGTGGGTATAACTAATGGATGGATGAAATTAAATTGCATGTTTTTTAATATGCTACAGCATACATATCTTCACTTGTCCTGTGTTCGCCTTTGAAAAAAAAATCAGAAACCAAAAGGCAGAAATTTATATTTTATTTATTATTTTTATCATGATGCCTGAAAGACCTTGTCTTTGCATTAATTTGCCAGAATACCTTTAGTTCTCCATCTATATAGATGGAGAACTTGTTTCTATACAGCCAACAAAATGTCTTTAAACCATATTTGCATAAAGCATTAATGTCATTGTTCTATCGTAAACTGAGCAGACAGACACACTGACTAACAGCCAGACAGCAGCCTGCTACACAACACAAGAACCTCAGACCTCAGAAACAACAACCCACATTAGCTTTCCTGCTTAAGTCTCCTTCTTATCTAACTTACAAACATGAACACATGTCTTGTCCTGCACCTTAGCTTGTTGAATGAGCCACCCAATAAACACTCACCGGTGCAAAGTGCACTGCTAACATCAGTTTGCAGGCTACATATCCAATTAGCTGCTTAGCTGCAGCATGTAAATGTACCTACAAATATCACTTCTGTCCATTCAAATGATGGTCTGCTCCTTACTCTTCAACGCCACTGCTAACAACACACTGTCCGTCCATGACTTTTAAGCTACAGCACAAGCTTGTTTACTTTGTCTCTTGTTCCCCTGCTGGGGCTCAGCCTGCCAGCTGCTGTCAACAGACACTGACCCGCCCCTACAGCTGCTGAGAGGAAAAGGAACATTTCTGATATTTCCCCAAAGTCCTTTTTTTCTTCCTTTTAATGATGAAAAACTATTAACGTTACATTTAAAAAACATGTAGACATTATTTTTGACTGCAAAATGGATGACTAAATATAATTTCAGTTGGATTTGAATTTGTGGTTTCATGAAGTGTGCAGATGTTATTCGTTTCATCGATGCTGTTTTCCAAAGCCTTGCCAGTTGCACCTACATGTGATGTGGTGGTATATAATTACCCTTCTTTTAACTTTACAAGCCATTAGCAGCAGAATGCTACTCAGTATGCCTTTAAATAGAGCACCATGTCTTTTCCTTTTTTGCTGACCTAACATGTAGGATCAACCCTTCCTCACTTACTTCCCCAAACCAACCTGCAAGCATCTGGCTTTCTATCCATGGTGACTATCTTATGCAGTATATTTTACCTTTAGTTACACATAGTAGATTTACCCTGTAGCTTAACTCCCTGTATGCTTTGTATGTTTCATTTTAGAAATTGCTAATTTTATAGTAGAGTAGTGTACATCTTAATTTAGCGTAGCATATGTCGCTGTTTCTTGGGTACCAAAAGATTTTTATTAAGTTAAGTTTTATTCCCAAGTCTTTTTGTAAACATTTTCAACATCTACACATCAGTTATAAAATTTGGGATTGCTGGTGAAGGATTGCATTTAACTGAATAGGGATCTATTACAGTTTGATATGGTAAACGAAAACAAATAATATAATAGCAATATATCACTCATCTGAGTAACTTTTCCACAATGAAGACTAATTTTCCGTCAATTCATAATTCTGTAGTTGATAAACAGATGAGTCATTTTGTCTTCTTCTTTATGTCTTCCCCAGCTTAATCTGTAATATAATAGGCAGCAATAGAAGAACTACTCAGGTGACCTCCTGGAGCAACTACAGCAATATCTCTAATTAAGCCTTGTAATTTAGCAGCTGAATACAAATGAAAATGTGTACCTACATTTTCTGAACTAATCAATTCATTAATTTCCATCTACCCAACCAGACGTATACACCAACTTTTAGTCTTTGCTGCCATAATCTAACACCTATGATGCAACGTATAGTATGTAGTTACCGTGTTCTACTATGTTCTAATATGCCTACATGGCCACTCCTTATTTTATGAATCATCAGTGCAAATATAGAGAAGAATTGTAGGATGTTCTAAATCCATTACATGCCAATACATTTTATAATCCGATACTTCAATTTTAATAATGTAATAATTTTTTATAACTTTTCTTTGTTATATTTAGTCTTAGCTTTAGTTAACTATAGTATAGTTAGATTGCTAGGGAAAGAATATATGTTATGCCAAAGCTTTCATTTAACTTGATGTACAGTATTTCTACCTGTGATTTGAATTGTGCAGTTTGTTACTGCTCTGGTCTTGGAATATTAATTTGTTTAGAATTGAAAATTCAATTGCAATCAGCCCTCTCTCTGATCTTCCTGTTGCTTCCATTAAGGCTGTTTTGAGTTTGCCTGTGTTTGTTTGTTTATCAAGATATCTCATAGACTTTATAACCGTTTCATGGACTTTAGTAAACAGATAAAACTTGTATCAAAGAATCAATTGAAATTTGAATTAAAATTAATTTAATTTTGTGACTAATCTTAAGGTGAGCCACAACTAAATAACTATAGTATACGATATAACTACCAGATTTGGTGATTCTAAATGCTCTGGGTGTAGAATATTTCAAGTATTATTGTTTCGTGTATTGTCCCGTCATATGTCATGTCAAATGATTAACTCAACGCTTGTCTCTCTCATTCAGTCCTGACTGAACTGGTTACTTTTCATTTCTGGTCCCAGCTGTAGATCAACTGTCCAGTTTGATGTCATCAGGGAGCAGTGATGGAGTCACCAGACTGAACCCAGCCAGATCTGTTCAGGAGACATCTGATGAAGGACAAGTAATAAGTGCAAATTCAGGGAAGTCCAACCACACAACCCAAACAGACCATGACTTTCAAATACCCATCACCAACATAGATGACATTTTATCAGTGAGCCTTTGCAGTGATAAAAATACACACACCAAATCCCCCTACAAAAAACTATCTAATGAGCCTGCATCCTGCTGTTCAAGTCAACATACTGTAACCTTGTCTGAGAAAGCTGGCATTCAGGTTCCAATACAGTCCAGTTCCCTGGACTGTTCCATCTTGGATGCAGAAAATGAAAAAGATGCCATCCTCCCTGTGGAGACAACACATATGAACCAACTAAAAGAAAACAGCTCCTCTGTTTTCAATGGATCAAGTCCCGAAAGCCCTGATGCTGGTTCTATATATATGTACCCCGTAGGAGATGACAGTAATTCAAACAGTGACTCCACCACTGACAGCAGTGTAATGATCAATAAGATGACCGGCAGTGGTGGTAGTCTTCATGAGCCCTCCTCAGATGAGGAGGAAGTGGAGCTTTGTTCCTGCGATGCCCAACAACCTGCTGCTGGTGGACACTCTCATTTAACCCAGTCACCAAATGGATCTTCGTCTCTACAGCATGCCAGAAGTCAAAATACAAACCTGGATCAGACCTTTGATGTGCAGGTCTTCTCTGATGTCTCACTGACAAACAAAAAAACCTCTGTTACAATAACACAATGCTCGCAGCATTCTCAGTTATTAGGGGTCTTCCCTACAGAGCAATCATGTCAGTCTTCCAACCGTACAATACCTATGTCTTCTATAGAGTGCCACATTAATAGTGCCATTGAACCCTGTGACAAAGTTAAGGCATGTGTGGCATCTAGTTCTGGAAGCCTAAGCATTTACAGCAGCCCCTCCCCACCAGATACCCACAGTGTCACCCAGGGTTCTACTGCAAATTTACATGCAGATGCCTCACTGCCCTCAGATTTATTGAAGCATTTGAATACACAAACACCCCATTCACCATCAATGAAATCAGAGACCTCAGGTTCAAGCACTGGCAGATTGGATACAAGAGTGTCAGCATCAATGATAAACAAAGAAAAAGTCCTGGAGTGTAGAACTAATTTAAACCCCGATGCTAGATCCTTGCTTAAGAAGACCTCTGGGCTAAAGCTCCTTGTTAATTCAGACTGTCCTGTGTGGAATAGTAACTTTAAACTTCAGGTTGAAACTCAAATCAGACCAAACATTAGTGCTCCCAAACTGAAGGGCCTAAGTATTAAAAGTAAGAACAAACCACCGGCGCAGCCTCTCCATCCCAGGAGTGAAAGTCCAGTTCGTTCAAACACGTATGCAAACGCTTCCTTGAACCAGTCAACAAAATTACCATCAATGGCAACCATGTCCAGCTTTTTGAAGACCAATAACCAGCCTGATATGAACAGCTGCCTTACTTTGCCCAAAGTAAGTGACAGAAGGCAAGTTGCAGCTGAGCACAGCCCTTCAGGTGGCACATTACAAACTGTACAACTGGCCATGGAGAAGGACATCCATTTAGTCTCCAAAGCAACAGCCAAATCACACCCACCTGCCACTCAGAGAACATTTATAGAAGTTCGACTGTCTTCCTTATCTGGTTTATCATCACCAGTTATGGCACACAGTGAAACAGTTACTTCAAAAGACTCCAAACCCACTCAGAGAGGCACAGATGCAAGATTAGCACCTATGCTTTCTCCTGCCAACTCTACAATAGAAAAAACAAATGACATGATCAGTAACACAGAATTTAGTTCACTGTGTTCTACCAAAGAAACTCATTCCACCACAAGTAATAGCTCAAAACCCAGTACTATTGTGGAGACAAGTGAGACCTTGAAGTCCAATACATCCAGACTGTACATAAAGACAATGGAAAGGCAAAGCTTCTCCACGGACACTGCCTTGACTGCAGACTACAATCCCTTCTCTGTCCGACATAAGATAAAGTCCTTTGAAAACCTGGCTAACTTTGACAAGCCTGTGGCTAAAAGCAGTGATATTCAGTCCTATGGTCTGGTATATAGAGCCTCACTTAACCAAAAGATTGCTGGTTATATGGGCTTGGTTAATTCTAAGGACTGCCAGGCACAGAGTTTTAGTTCTTATGTGGAGAATCTAATCCCTACCACACCCTGCTCACCCCTTCTTGGCAAATCTCCATCCAACATTGCACCGATAAACCTTGAGCTTCCACATTCAAGTTGTATCATAGCTCCCCTGACTGAGGACAATCCTGAGGCTGAAGTTCAAAAAGCTCCAGATGGGACTGCACCACAGACCCCTCAGATGCGCCAGAGAAAACACGACAAACTTTTCCTCAGCAGGTTGCGACAGCTCAGGGCTCTCAGTATGCCTGAATTGGAAAAACTATGTACAGAGGACTTTACCAGAGGACATGGTACAGCCATAGATAAAACTGAGCCTGGCATCCATCCCAGTATACTTATGAAAGCCACAGTGACTGAGAGCTTTCCACCTTCTGCAGCCCTAACAAAAGTGAATGTGAACAGGGTGAGCCGAGGTGACCTGAGATCCACTGAAGAGACTCCTCAAGGAACCCCAGAGACCCATGGACAACAACCTGGCTGGTCCATCAGGTGGGGAGTTCAATTAAAACCTGCTCATTTTAAATCCTTATTTGAAGCACATTGAAGCCACTATGTGTAGGAATTGAAAGCGTCTGACATTGGCACCCCCAGTGGTTATATCAAGACATTGTGGCAGACTGCAATGAAGCAAAAACAGATTATAAAATGAACTTTTGGGGGCCAAAAAGTCTGAGAATTAATAATAATGATCTTGTGGTTTTACATGAAAGTCACAATGAGAATATTGTAATTTTATGAGAAAAAAGTCATAATATAATGAGAATGAATGCATAACATTTTCAGAAAAAGGTTTTCTTTTATTAGAACTGATAGTGACTAAAATAAATGTGCAATCATTTACATTTATTAATTTGTCAGACACTTTTGTCCAAAGCGACTTACAAATGAGGTACAGTCCAAGCCAGAGTAGTTCTAGTAATTCCAACCAGATATCAGGCAAGCCAACATCATCTGATAGACTTTATATTAAATTGTCAACGTGGGGGTGAAAATATTAACAATGATGAAGCCCAATCATTTAATTGTCTGTGAGCTTATGATAGTGAGGTGCTTATTGGTGAAGCCTTTAGTTAACTTTTTAGTCATACAAACACAATTCTATGCCAGAACTGTACCTCTCAATCACCTGTTGACTTTCAATTCATTCAATGAGTTGGTTATTCACAAAATATTAATATTTCCCCAAATTATTACATTTTTCTCATGACATTATGACTCTTTATCAAAAGAGTTTAACTTAATTCTTAAGACCTCCGAAAACCTATTTTCTCAATCAACTTCTTACTATGAATGATGGGGTCCTATGTGAGGACACAATTTTCTGCCAAACCTAAAAGAGTTTGGTTATTTCACATGAGAAATTTGCTCTCTTCCTACTTCAGAGTTTATCAGCATTTGAATTTAGTCCTGTTCAGTTCAGTCCTGATTAAGCAGATTTGCTGAGTTTTGAGTGTTACACTCTTAATAGATAATACCTAAGGGTGATTTTTTCACAGTCACTTTGGTTGTTGCATATTTAGCCATGAATATTTAATGCCATACAACAAAAGTCCCCGAAACCAGGTTTTCAGGGGCTTAAAAAAGTTTTATTTCCCAAAAGTGGCTATGATACTCAGACTGGAAATTCAGTCCAGGTTTCACATTTAATTATTTCATCAAATAAAGGAATTTATTTCAGTGATCATTAGAAACCAGTCTGGTACAATTAATGCAACAAGAGTATACAGTGACTAGTCTAATCTAGTGACAAAGTGAATATGCAGAGTAGCCTTTAGGGGTCTTAACTCCTTAAGCTCAGATGATTCCATCTGACGATTACTCAGTGTTAAAGCTGCTCAGTAGGTCTAAGCTGGATAAATTAAAATGATGTGCATGTATTTGAATACATTTCATTACAATCTGGGAACCAACCCCAAATCACATTCTGGAAGACGTAAGGTGAGTCCATGATAAGGAGCATTTTTCCAGCTATGTATGTCATGCAGTCTGCTAGAAGCCATTGTGGTGAACCAGATTACACAGGTAAATAATAACGGTTGTTTTTGACAGAAATGCACAAACCTTTTAATAAAACTGACACACATGCTAATTGTTAAGGCACCAGCCATTACTGGCCTTTTCTCTCCCATTTATCACTCTGAACAATCAGGCCCAATAATTTCATTCAGCACTACTTGGCGTAGACACTACAAATGTATGGAACTTGTTGCTGTTCAGGCTGTGCTGCCGATACACAAATTACAATACATAATGATGTAGTATCAACACTGCTTTGCATGACTAAAGTTGCTGCGATGTATAATACTGGTTGGGTGAAGGGCAGGCTTTTGTTTTCCAGCTGATAATCCTGAATCTTTGGCCACTGATTTTTTATATTGTCAGGATACATGCAATATTGTGTTTATTTTTTTATTTGTTTGGTTGTCTTTTCTTAATGATGAGGACTCAGATGGATTTCATAATGCAGCATTTGTAAGGAATATATTATTTTAGAAATATTGGTAAATATAAAACCAATATTAGCTATAGCTGTAGCTGCGAACATTTTGTCTGATAACACTCAAGATTGATTGTTTATTTGCTTGGGGCATCTATAAGATCGACATGACTTCAAATGTCTTCAATTTGACTCTTTTTTTCTACAGTTTAAAAGAGCTGGCTACTTCTCCTGTGAGTCAGTGTAAGCTGCAAACACTGCTGTCTTCCCTGACAATTAAATCATACATGTCGGCCCTGCTTCAGGGGGCCATGGCCCTGTCAGAGGTAACGCCATACTGCTGATACATACATTTGCAACATCCATTTCACATGTAATTTAATATCTAATGCATTCCGTAGACTATATTGTTTCAGTCCTACTTTTTGCATGTTTTTTTTTTGTCACATTGACTTTGTGTCTGAACTCTCTACAGGTTAACGATAACACTCACCTTGTTGTCCTGTATAAAGAAGAAGGCTCAGGACTTGGTTTTAGTATTGCTGGTGGCATCGACCTTGAGCAGAGAGCAATAACTGTAAGTACAGTATGTAGAGGCTCAGGAAGTCCACCAATCGGAAGGTTGGTCCTTGGGCAAGACACTGAACCCTCAAATTGCTCCCTTTGGTGTATGGGTGTGTGTGAATGATTAGTTAGTTTCTTTGGACTGATGAGCAGTTAGCATCTGCCATCAGTGTATGAATGGGGTGAATATGATGGAAGACTAGAAAGGCGCTATACAAGTAAAGTCCATTTACCGTTCAAAGTCACTGCTAAATAATGAGTAAAAATTAGAATGCAATGCAATAATCCAATTTGCATTTTCATTTCCACATACTCGTATGGGCGTTCTATGACCATATTAAAATTAAAATGGAAAAGCTGTTTGACATTTAATTTTCAAAGTCGTACACCGCTGTACAGTGGACAATATTCAAATGTTAATTCAAATTTGAAAATGCAATATAAACAATGTAACTTGATTTTCCATTTCTCATTTATGCAAGCAATATTTAAATCAATATGAAAATGAAAATAAAATTTTCTAACAATTTGGAATTGAAAATGAAAACTGCATTTGAAATTTCATTTTCAAAGACTTAACCTGCTGTACAGTGGACAGTATTCAAATGCAATAAGCGAAACAGCGCCCCTAGTCTATTACATTTACATGTCACCACACTCTTTTGGTGTCAAAATGAAAATGAAAATGCAATCTGTCAGTCCTCTCATCAAGGCGGGTCTTAGTTAGGACTTCACTTCCTCTTCAGTGACTTGGTTGGAAAGAAACTGTTTTCATGGTTTTGGTCCTGATGGACCGCAGCCTCCTGCCAGAGGGGAGTGTCTGTTTGTGTCCAGGGTGGGAAGGATCACGCGGGAAGGATCACGCCTGGAGTTAGTTTGATAATCAGCAGCTGGACATGTTTTACCCAACAGAGTCTGCATTAAGCTTAATCAGATTTTCTTATTTTTGAACGTGTCATGTTTGGAGGAGTCAGGGTTGCTTCATTGTCTGCTTACATCTGACAGTCCTTTCACAAACTTCTCCGTGCCTAGCGAGCAGTATAACACCAAAGCATCTACATGTACAGTGGTGTGAAAAAGTGTTTGCCCCCTTCCTGATTTCTTATTTTTTTGCATGTTTGTCACATTTAAATGTTTCAGATCATCAAACAAATTTAAATATTATGAAGGTTGAAGGTCCACCTCTGAATGGCTGAAGAAGAACAAAATTAAGACTTTGGAGTGGCCTAGTCAAAGTCCTGACCTGAATCTTATTGAGATGCTGTGGCATGACCTTATTGGATTCTGTTTTCCATTAATAATAACAACCTTCATTTAAAAACTGCATTTTGTGTTTACTTGTGTTATCTTTGACTAATATTTAAATTTGTTTGATGATCTGAAACATTTAAGTGTGACAAACATGCAAAAAAAATAAGAAATCAGGAAGGGGGCAAACACTTTTTCACACCACTGTATATTAAGCCTTCATCTGTGCGCCCATAAATATGGCTATTGTGACTATGGGTCATGCTAACTTTGCACTCGCCATCTTCTTTTTAGAGATTTGGGTAAACGAGGACTCTCACAACAAGGTATATCGGGGCAAGCTGTGCGAGCCTCCAAAAGCTTTCCAAATAAACAGAATTTTCATTTGAATCATTTCAGATGCTTGTCTCCTTGTCCGACCGAAAGCAAACAAAAAGTACAGCACCTGAAATGGCCATTATGGTTAACTGCATACGGATCTTGCACACGGGTTTGTTTACATGTCTCAGGCTTTGTATCACTGTCCATTTAGCATGTGAGAAGTCGTAGCAAATTAAATAAAATGGTTTGTGCCTGCAAGTTTCCAAATTGCAAGAATAAAATGACAAGAAACACACTGCAATTTTCATCGAGTACCGCTGGACGATAAAGAGAGACTTCAGTTATGGCTAATTGCTCTGAAAATTGACCCAAACACTAGGAACTCTAAGATGTCACATTCTTTTTAAATTTGGATTTTTTTTTTTTTTACCTGGGCTTACCTTATCGAACACTATTCTGATTTTTCTCTAAGCTACAGCACCCCCTCATAGTTTAAGGTGGGAGATGTGAGCAAGTGGCAAGTTCACTATGTTCCCCAAGCTCTCTTTGCTTTACTAGTCTAAAAAAATAAACAAAATAAACTCACAAAATGTCAAGAAAAAATTATCCTTACACCTATTTCCCTTATTAAACAGAAAAATACAACCGTACACCTTCTGAATTCAAGTTTAACACATCATAAAACACACTACATTCAAACTCGACAGAAACAAAATAAAACTCACCAAAACCGTCTTTGTTAGGCTTTCCACTGTTCAAACAATCACCAACTCTGGTTTGGTTGAAATAAACCCTTAATTCATAGAGTTATACATGAAAATATTCTGGCTCTGTTTGCTCTTTTACCCTGCTGCCTCTCTGTGCCCTTGCTGCCCTCTTTTTGCTACTGGGTTAGCTCGCTGAACTAGATTCTGTCGCTGAGGAGTGGCTCTCACTTGTTGTTCAGAGGCAGACCATTAAATTAGCCGATATATTTGTTCAATCGCCCAACCCTAGTGGCTGCGTAGGATTGTTTCCGACTCATGTGATCCAAACATTTCCAATAACTCCAGAGCGTTGTAAAGTCCAAAAGTCAAAATTTATTGAGAAAAGATAGATATTTGTTCCATATTTGTTTGCGTTCAGCCTTTCAAAAACAACAATTTCACTGCAGTCAAAAAACTGTTTGCTCTCCCGCTTGCTGCACATAAAGGGAGGCTGCACCTGTATTAACGGGGTGGTCTAGCAGCAATCTAACAGCACCGTAAGTGACAAGTTATATTTGTTAAAGAAAGTTGATTTAATAAAAAAAAAACGAATTTAATCCGATGAATCACTTTATTCAAATTGAAGATTTTGTTCGAGGGCATTTCTTTCTTCTTTTTTGTACGGTGATGACGTCATAAAATAAAAATGAAAAGACAGACATTCAAAGCTTCATTCGAAAATCTCAAGAAAAGCTTCACATGTAAAAAAATTACATTCGGTACAGCACTAAGTAGACTAATTGCACATTAGACACAGTATTGAAGGCTAGACAATGACATACATGCTACAATGACTTCTATCACCAGCAGCTCAGGTTTTACGTTGCCTTTTTGTTTGTTTTTTACACAAACACTGTCATATACTGTGTACCCTGGTGAAATGTCAGGAAGGTATGAAAAAACAGATACCAACCAAGCCTACTCAGCTACCATTGTATTTTTAGATTATAGTGGGTCAAGGAAAATGTAGAAAACAGGTCCCACTCTTTGCAGCAAAAGTTTTCCTACTCAGTCGGCACAGGAGACCAGTTTCCTGAGTGCCGATTCCACAGTCACTGTTATTGAATCCTCTTCCACAAGTCTTGTCTGTCTATCCTAGACTCCATTGCCCCTCTTAAGACTAGAGCTAGGAAGACCAACACAGACCCCTGGCTGAAAGAATCCACATGCTCCATTAGAAGGGACTGCCGGAAAGCTGAGTGTAAGTGGATAAAAGATAGACTGCATGTCTCCTATGAAATGTATAAGGAGCTTCTAATTAAGTATCAATCCTCTGTTAAAGATGCAAAAGCAAAATAGTCTCTCAGATATCATCAACAAGAGCAGTCATAACTCCAAGATGCTGTTAACTATAAACTATAAACTATAAACTCCGTAGTTAACCCCCCTGCTCGCTCCACTACAAATTCCTCCCCAGTCAGCTGTTAACAGTTGAAAGACTTCTTTCTAAACAAAATTGGCAACTTTAGGTCAAATATTTCACACCCTATCAAAGATTTCTCACTGGCTATTGAGGAAACTCCTGCTTTTAATAAATTCCGCCCAGTCTCTTTACACCTGCTTGGATGCATAATTGCAGGCATGAAGCCACTAGCTGTCATCTTGATATATTTCAACAAAGCTCCTAAGTGTCATTTGAAGCAGTTGGTCCTAGCATACTGATGATTTTTAACAGTTCTCTAGCCATAGGTACAGTCCCGTCTTGTTTTAAGCATGCCGTAGTTCCTCAAGAAGCCTGGTCTTGACCTGGCTATTCCAAATAATTTTAGGCCAATTTCTTTCTTTTTTGTGACATTTTTTCTTTATTTGGACAGTAGTTTACACAGTCGTCTTTCCATTAGATACCTTCACAGAGTCATCCATCGTTTCAGCTTTTTACAGTATAATTATAAAACACAAAAATAGAACATGTGGTGTTCATTTGAAGTAAATAAAAAATAATAATACTAACCTCAAATTTAGTTTCCTGGAGACTCATGGAGAAGGTGATACTTCCCATATTATTATCATCAACCGGTAAACCCACTTTGTACTTCACACTTATTTTATTTTATTTTATTTTATACTTATACCCACTTGGTACTTAATTTATTTTCTGACCTGTATTATAGTGTATTATAGTTTTTTGCTTAGTACTTCTATTCCTCTGTGCACTGATGTGATAGTGAGCTGCTGTAGCAAAAGAGTTTCCCCTCGGCGATCAAAAAAGTAATTCTGATTCTGATTACAAATAGTCCATAGATTATATCATACAATCCTCTATAGATGGGGTATCCGGCTTACGCCATTTCTTTCTAACTGCTTTTCTGGCAGCAACACTCAATATCCCAAATAAGTATTTTGTTTTAATACTTGTGGATGTTGAGTGTGGAAGCCCAAAAAGGAGTTCCCAATTGAAAGTAATGTTTGTCCCGAATATAGTCACTAATTCTGTGTGGATGTCACACCAAAAAGGCCCAAAAAATGAGGTGGTAATGATTGGCTTTCTGGGAGCCACAATTCTTCCAACAGCTGGAAGAACCCAAATGAAGGGACTTCTGAACAGGTGTGATAAAATATCTACTAAGACTCTTCCTGCCAAATGCTCTCCATGAGGCTGAGCTTGATATCTTCCATTGAAAAGCACAATACTTAATAACTGTTGGTTTCCCTTTCCCATTTTTGCTTAATGTACTGGTACTGGAAATCCCCTATATAGTCTTGAAATTACTTTAAGCCCCGGATCTATCTTATAGGCACTAATAAAAACTTTCAACAGGTTGTTTTCAAACACCTTTTGAATCTCTAACATAGAACTGTTTGTGATGGCATACCTGAAGGAATAAAAAAAAGTCATTATGTAACCCATATAGCTTTTTCAATGCCTGAAAATCATTCAGTGTCCCCAGATGAAGAAACGTACAGTATGAGGAGAGGCTCCAATTAGGTCATCCCTTGTAAGCCGCATCAGCACCTTCCAAGAATTTTTATCTCTTCAGATATTTATAATTTAATAATATTCTGCCATGTTTTCAGAGAGTTGATCCACTTATTACCTATTTCCATTAAGTTTTTAATTAGTCTGTTGTCCCCCAATCGTGCCTGAATTGGGACTATACCTGCCATGTTCTGTTTTCCATCTCGCTTGGTAATCAGAATTGCACCCACAAAAAAGAATCCTCAATTGGTCCAATATGCAGTAGTCTTTTAGCCAGGGCAGTGCAAATCCTCCCTTCTTTGCCGATTGAAGGGTTTGAAATCTTATTCACGTTTTTTTCCCTTGCCAAATGTACCGCAAAATTAATTTAACCCATTCATTAAACTGTTTATCATTTATTTCAATTTGAAGAGTCTGAAACAAATATAATACCCTGGGCAAAATATGCATTTTTTCATGCAATTTGTGACTCAAAACTTAACATTGGGATTAAATTCCATCGCTTCATGTCTTCCTTTGTCTGATTTAACAGGTTAAAATTTAAGGCATACAATTTTGTTAGATCTTTTGGGATGTTGACTCCTAGGTATCTAATGTGATCCAATTCCCAGTTTAGATGGATGTTAGAGCTTATGATCTGGCTAGGCCTGCAATTAAAACTTAGAACTTAGACGGTGTTATGGACAGAGTAGGCCAGAGACACCAAGATGAGACACAGGTAGTTTTATTTCACACGAGGTAAACAGACAGTGAGTAGATGGAACTGATACCATCCTTTGGCTAGCCAAGGTGGAGATCCGAGGTAGTAGACACACACACAGGAGACAGGAGACACACTGGACAGGAATCTGGAGCGCAGGAGAAGGGAAGACGCTTGTAATTGCGAGGTAGGAGTCCGAGCCATAGTGTTGGCAAGATACAGAGATCTGTCCTAGTTGCGAACGAGACCAGACACTGACTGAGGTGGTTATATACTGGGATGATGAACTGCAGATGAATCTCAGGTGTGTGATTAGCGACAGGTGTTTCTGATTAGTATTCTGGTGAAGGGGTGCTTTGTGTGTTGTGGAGCCAGGCGTGTCCGTGACAGTACCACCCCACAGCCCGCTCCTGAGGGCCGGGGACCCCGATGTCGTGGTGGCCGTCCTCTTCCTCGGGGTGCAGGTCAGTGTTGGATGTGCTGCGTGGAACGAGTCTCATAGTGAGGGATCGAGGATGTCGTGCCTGGGAACCCATGATCTCTCCTCTGGACCGTACCCCTCCCAGTCTATCAGGTACTCCAGAATGCCACCACGGCACCGGGAGTCCAAGATCTCATTGACTTGGTAGGCGGCTCCATCCTCCAAGATCAGCGGCAAAGGGGGTTCCGTCATAACGCCAGGCTCTGTGGAGATAGGAACAGATGGGTGGTAAGGTTTGAGCAGGGATATGTGAAAGGTGGGGTGGATCTTATATTGTGCGGGTAAATGAAGTTTATACGTGACTGCATTAATCTGCTCGAGTATGGTGAAGGGACCAATGAGTCTGGGACTGAGCTTTCTGCAGGGCAGGTGCATTTTGATGTCCCGGGTGGACAGCCAGACCTTTTGACCCGGTAGATATTCTGGAGTAGTGGATCGTCTTTGGTCAGCTGTCGCCTGCAGAGTGCTCTTTGCAGCTGGTGGTTTGCCTGCTGGAAGATGGCATGGGCTTTTGGAAATGGCACACTCTTGACATCCTTTTACGTACCTTCTCACATCCCTGGCCATACTGTGCCACCAGAAGAGTTCCCATAGCAACGAGAGGGTTTCATTGGCCCCTGGGTGACCAGTGCCCAGAGATCTGTGGGAGGTGTGGATTAGAGGAGTGCGTTGGGTTCTAGGGACATATCGATGGTTTGGAGGGCAGCCCGGCGGAGTGCTGGTGGAGGCATTGGCAGAGGGAACGGAAGTTTCTGACCACTGGATGGGATTCATGAAGATGTGCTGGGGGACAATGGGTTCTGGTTCCTCGATGGCTTCATCGGGTGTGTGTAGTTGGGATAGGGCATCTGCCTTGGTGTTCTTGGCACCGGGATGGTAGGAGATGTGAAACTGGAACCGGGTGATAAATAGAGCCCAGCGGGCCTGGCGGGGATTGAGCCGTTTGGCATTTTGGAGATATTCCAAGTTTTTGTGGTCGGTCAGTACTGTGAATGGATGTTGGGTGCCCTCCAGCCAATGCCTCCATTCCTCCAGGGCCAACTTGATAGCCAGCAGTTCGCGATTGCCATTGTCATAATTACTCTACGCCGGGCTGAGTTTCCGGGAGAAGGAAGCACATGGGTGGAGTCTGGCCGGAGTTCCCTGCAGTTGAGATAGCACCGCTCCTACCCCGTAAATAGTTGTTCCAGATCTGGATGGACGAGGAGTGGTGCACTGGTGAAGGTGTCTTTGAGGAGGGTGGCCAGGACAGAGTCTTGTGCTTGTTATGGAGCACGTCAGTCAGGGATTGTACTATTGTGCTGTAGCCTTGGATGGAGCGATGGTAAAAGTTCGCAAATCCTAGGAATCTTTGCAGTTCCTTGATGGTGTTGGGTGTTGGCCATTTCCGGATGGCGTCCACTTTCCCCTCATCCATCTGGATGCCACTGCTACTGATGTTGTAGCCAAGGAACTGCACTGAGGACTGATGGAACATACATTTTTCTGCCTTGAGGAAGAGTTGGTAGTCTCTCAGGCGTTCCAGGACCTCCGCAACATGCTGGCAATGTTCGGCCATGCTCCGGGAGTAGATCAGGATGTTGTCTTTGTAAACGATCACGGACTTGTGAAGGGGGGACATTTGCCAAGCCGTAAGGCATTACCAAGTACTCGTAGTGGCCGGTGGGTGTCACGAAAGCTGTTTTCCTTTCGTCCCTCTTGCGTATCCGGATGAGGTTATACACACCGTGGAGGTCCAGCTTCGTGTAGACAGTGGCACCGCGTAATTGTTCCAACGCTGCAGGGACGAGGGGAAGTGGATACCGGAACTTCACGGTGATGCGGTTGAGTCCTCGATAGTCTACACAAGGCCGCAAGCCTCCATCCTTTTTGGCCACAAAGAAGAAAGTGGATGCTGACGGAGATGTGGAGGGTCTAATGTAACCTTGGGCCAAGGCCTCCATGATGTACTCCCCCATGGCTTTCTGTTCGGGAATGGATAGTAGGTAAATCTTTCCACGGGGCACTGGTTCACCCGGTATGAGATCTATGGCACAGTCCCATGGCCGGTGAGTAGGCAACCGGGCGGCTCTCTTAGGGCAGAACACATCCTGGTAGGCGGCGTAACAGGGAGGAATATCCACAGACTGTTTTTCTCGCGGACTTTCAATGGAGGTGGTGTAGACAGGGAGCTGCTTCAGGCAAGGGTGCGATGGAGAGGACAAGCGAGGGAAACAGTCTGTGAAACAGGAACTACCTCACTGCAGTACCTCACCTGTGGACCAGGAAATGATGGGGTTGTGTAGTTCCAACCAGGGACGCCCCAAGATCACCACCGCGGTCGAGCCCTCCAGAACCAGCAGATGTTGTTGCTCCTCATGCAGCACTCCAACTCTGATGGTAACGGGGCCTGCGGCTCTCTGGACACGGCCGCAGCTGATGGGTTTCCCAGTTATGGCATGGATCTGGTAGCTGGCAGGCGTGAGTGCGGTCTTGAGGCAGAGCTGGCGGCAGAGGGAGTCGGAGATGAAGTTGCCAGCTGGCCCGGAGTTGATGAGGACTTGTACTGGGAGGGACAGGGTGGGGGTGACCAAAGTTATCTCAGGTGCGAGTGGTTTACGATTCTGAATGACTGGAAGAATGGCACTCACCATGGGTCGGAGCAGTCTTACTGGGCAGGTGGATATGGTGTGTCCCACAGTACAAGCACAAACCCTGGGTCAGCCGTCTCTGCCGCTCAGCTGGAGACAGCCTGTTGGAGTCTAGCTGCATGGGTTCTTGGTCTGGTTCTGGAGAGTGGCGATTCTCTGGCTGGTGGAAGGAGGGTGTGTAAGGTTGCTGGTCCTGGTGTTCTGTCAAACATGCCTGCATATGGGTGGCTACTCGGATGGCTAACTGGATGAACCGTTCGAGGCCGATGGTGTCTTCGTATGTGGCGAGTTGCAGTCTTACCCTGGGCTCCAATCCCTGACGGAAGGTGGTGATGAGAGAGTGCTCGTTTCAGCCACTGGCCGCGTCTAGGGTTCGGAACTCCAAGGCGTAGTCCTGGACGGAGGGCTGACTTTGTTTGAGTTGATAAATCTGCTCACCGGCAGATGTATCACCTGCTGACCTCCTGAACACCTCTCGGAAATGGGCTAGGAATCTGGTCAGGGATTGGGTCACGGGTCCATCCTGGGTCCAGATGGACTCTGCCCACTGCAGCGCTCACCCCTGGAGCTGAGAAATGATGAAAGCCACTCTGGAGCGCTCGGTGGGATACAGGGAAGACTGCATCTCCAGGACCAGAGAACACTGTAGAATGAAGCCCTTGCAATCCTCCTCCAAGCCAGAGAGGGGCACTGGTTTGGCCATGGGACTGGCGTTTGCCGGGGGGGAGGTGTGAACGGAGGACATTTTATGTTCTTGACCTAGCATTTTTATACCTGCAATATTATCATCCAGGGTGATCCCTTGACTAAGGGCTCCTCTAAACATTGCAAACAATAATGGGCTTATTGGACAGCCCCGTCTGGTCCCTCTTTCCAGGTCAATTGAATTTGATATGGCTCCATTTATTTTTAGTCCTGCCCTTGGGCTATTATACAATGCTTAAATTGTTTTAATAAAAGTCTAGTGAAATCCAAATTTGTGCATAAAACTATATATATATAAGAACTCCCAAGTAACACAATCAAACTCCTTTTTTGCATCAAGGCTCAATAACACTGCCTGGAGTTTATTTTCCACTGTATGTTCAATCATTTTAATTTATAAGCGAGTAGTTTTGCCGATTTTCCTTCTGCTTCAAAATATCTTTGTTTTAGAAAAACAAGCTTCTTTTTAATAGCGTTAGTGTAGACATTCAGAAATTTAACTAAAACACCCTCCTCTAGATTGGATTTCCCAGACAATTTATATTATTAGTTACTTTAGTTGACTTGATACTCTGCATTGTGTATCTCTGAGCACATTTTAAGCCAACACAAGCCTACATACGAAGCATATCCTACACCCCTGGTACTACGAAGAACAGTATCACAAACATAGTCTTTAACCAGTAACAAAATAATAAACACTGACAAATATGAAACCTGACTTACCTTAACCTCTTTTATGGCCTTATGACTCAGTTGGAATGCGAGTATAGAGGGAAAGTCTCTTCCTCTTGGCACTAAAGGAGGGCCCCCTTCAGCCTTCAAGCTGATACCTAGGTTCATGATGTCCAGTAGGAGGTGTCCTGACCCCAAATCTGTCCTCCATATGCCCATATTATTTTCCTCCCGTTAAATACAGTAGCCTATTGGGAAATGTGTTTGGTAATAAGTTCTATCTCATAACCCTGTTCTCAAAACATTTTTAAATTCCTATAAGATGAATTTATGTATTTCTGTCACAGTATTATATTTAGGAAGTGTCCTGACGCCGGAATGCCTGGAGTCGGTCCTTGAAACTCTGCTTGCTCTACCGAGCTGTAAATCACCGTACCTTCCTTATAAAACACTCTCAGTCTGGCACATAATCATGGTCCAAGTGTACCATTCTTCCAAATCCGTTTTTCTGCCAAGCTCTTTCAAGCACATCCTCCTTCAGTCTGTAGCTTGCAAACTTGACCACAATTGGTCTTGGCGGGGCTTCAGTCGGGGGTTTTGAAGCGAGCACCTGGTGCGCCCTCTCAACATTTAGCGCTGTAGAAGCAGGGAGCTCCAAACCTTTCATTAGCAAATGCTCCACGAAAGCAATCATGAATGTAATGCTTTCTTCAGCTCCTTTCACCCTGTGTATTCTGACATTGTCGCGATCATTTGATGCAATCAATTTAACCTCTCTTTAATCCTCTCTTTGCATCTGAAGCTTCACCAGCTCTGACAAAAGATCCTCCATTGACTGGATTCAGGCCTCAGCCATGTTAATTCGCTCCTCTGCTTCTTCCATTATTTTGTAAATTTTATTAATATCCTCTTTTATGCCGTTTAGTCGCTGACTGGAGTCTTTTTGAATTCTCATAGCTCTTTCAAGATTAAACCCAGGCCAGCGTTGTGGTCGGCCCTGAGTCAGTGTCTGGCTGCAAATCGTCCTCCACACCTTCCTCCTCTTCGTTGACTTTTCTTCCCTTTTTGGGCATTTTCATTTGCATGGTATATTTACACTTGCTTTAGCAAAAAGAAAACTTGAGTTATGTCGGGAAATTTTTAAGTCCTACTGCCGGGAATCTCTGCTCTATGCTGCCATCACCTAGCCAGCTTCTTATCTAAGGCTTTAGAAAAGGTTGGTTTTAAATCAGATTCTGTCCTTTTTAAACCAAAATAATATTTTTGAGAAATACCAGTCAGGGTTCCGTGAACACCACCTCACAGAGACAGCTCTCTGTGAGGTGACAAATGAAAGAGTGACAAATGAAAGAAATCTAGAAAAACCATATCCACAAGCTTGCGGAAGCTCTCGCCTTTCACAAAGCTTAACAGGAGCATATCTCCAGTCACCATTTTTGTGATGAGCTGGCTAATCTTCTCTGCCCTGGTAGCATCACAACAGCGCGTGCTAACACTGGTAGCAAATGAGGTGATGAGAGATTGCCTGTTATCTGTCTCCGCTGTTTTCTCCTTGTGCTTAATGCACAAATGGTTAATCATCGAACTAGTTGTTCTATGATATGCAAGTTTAACATTACATAGCTTGCACTGCACATTCATTTAGTTTATTTTGTCGAAATACTTCCAAACATCACCCTTACGCCTGGTCGCCATTCTGCTTGTAACATTAGATCATTCATTAGAGTGATGTCTGACTGAAAACAATGAACGTTATCTGCGGCTATGCAGATCTGTAATTTTTTGCTGTATGGATCTATGCAGATATTCATAGATAGAAAGCAAAAAAAAGCAGTTACTCTACTCTCTCTGAACAAATGCTGACATCCAAATCGAGCACTCATGTACTCATGCCCATCCCTAGTTATTTCAGGCTGCGTCACTGATGGATTTTAAACTTATTTTGCTGTTGAAGCTTTAATTAATGACGATCATGAAGCGAGGGACCTTTCCCCCCTCTCTTCTCACAGCGAGTCCACTAATACATTTTTGCATCAGTTTCATCATTTAAGTTATTAGATAGCGAATTCTGCTGTATATTTTGAACATGCACAAAAATTAAATGACAGGGTTTTAAGTTGCAACATAATTCCTGTTTGTTCACATTCTGTGCGTAAATAAAATGCATTTATTACAATGATGTTAGAAGATGGAACAAGACTGCTGTTGTGGTCTTTACGCTAATCTGATGGCATTCAATTGAGACTTGTTCCGTTTTGAAAGTGTTATGGAAATGTTACTAGGTTCCGACCTAGTAAGATTGCCATCATGACTTTTATGTAAAAGTAACCAGGGTGTTTTTTCAGACATGAGACCAACATGTTAAATTGCCGTAAGATTAATCTAAAGGGCTGCATGTCTGAAAGGGACTTGATGTTATTATAATGCCTCAGGAGACTCACCTGCTTGATAAAAATACATATAGAATGAAATATAAATGATAAATGAATGAATTATATATAAATGTTAATGTAAAAAAAATTATGCGCACACAAATGTGGCTGGTTGTGTTTTAATAGTTCTTGCCAATAGCTTTGGGCAGCGGGTGGTAATACTGTAACACGTACCTTTGTGTCCAGGTTCATCGGATCTTCAGCAAAGGTGCAGCTAGCCTCGAAGGCACAATCCAGAGAGGTGACAGCATTTTATCCATAAACGGCACAAGTCTGGAGGGTAAAACCCATGGAGAAGCTGTGTCTTGCCTTCATCAAGCCAGGCTGTCCAATCAAGCCTTAGTAGTCATTTGGAGAGAAATGGACAGTGTCTCTGACAGACATGACTCGGTTAGCAAGCCAAAGAGGATGTGTTCTGCCAGGAAGAAGTTTTTGGAAGCAGGAGCAGGTAAGGCCTAGGCTTACATCTATGATAATATTGACAAATCTGGTAGTCTTGATGCGGTTAAAGCAGTTTATCCCCTCAGCAACAGAGCTTACATCTACTGTTATGTTTAACCTTATTAACCTTTACCTTACCTGTCTTTGTTAACTTTAACCTGTTCAGTAACATTGCATTTGTGTACTTGTCACCTATGAAACTAATTTCAAAACTCTGATCTACTTGTCCTGCCAGTCCACCAGTCCAGCTCCTGTAGACCATTTTACTGTTTCAAACACAAGCATTAACCTTTTAAACAGCCCTTGCTGTTGCAGTGTTAGCTCTCATCAGCTGGAAGCAAGTTAACTTGGCTCCAATAGTAAGCAGTAGCAACTTCTAATATACTACATATGGTAATATTTCACCACTTTAATTCTGAGTGAACAATACTTCTCAGTGATGGATGTGGGTCCAGAGTGTGCTTTAACAGTGGAGCGTCACAAGTCTTATGCTGGCCTTGGCTTCAATCTGGAGGGGGGGAAATCCTCAAGCCACGGAGACAGGCCTTGTATCTTTAAAGGTGAACTTTTTTCTATATGTCTCTCAGAAAGTACATGTTAAAGCTAAATAGTATTGAATCTAATTAAGTGACATTGTTGTGGTGTGTAGGCCTATTGACAGTGGACTGGAGTGTACCTGCAGTCCTCCTACGATTTATAATGCAAAGTTTGTCTGTGTAAACTTGTGCAAATTGGCCATGTCCTTAATCTGTAAACATGTGATGATAGTGTCATGGCACAGGTAGTAGTGGTAAAATGATTTAGTCTAGGGGATTATTTACCACTAAGCCTTTTGGCTGTACCAGCTACTAACATGCCACAACATAAACTTAATGCCTTGATTACCAACACAAGAAAGGATGCAGGCCTTACCTGAACCGCAGTAAACTCGACTAACTTTCCTTAATCGCTCCACTCGTTCTCTGCAGTGTTGCTCACTCGACTGCGTGGGCCAGCCCTCTCAGGTCTGCTATGGTCTTCTCGTGTGAACATCCATGCATAGCGTTAATACCACTCAATAAAGGCAGCATCAAAAATATGTACCAAAGGCCTAAATATAAATTGATACAAAACGAAGTAGAGGGATGACACTCAACTTTGGATATCTGAAATAATCTATATTTATACTAACAGAATTTAACTCCCATTAACTTCATCTCGGGGCACCACCCTTAAAAAAGGGTTCTTGACCAAGTTCTTGACTCGTGTACAGTGACCGTAATATTTCATACACACAAATGTAGCAGATAAACCGTCTAAATGCATTAAACTGATCATATTGAATTACCTTAATTTTGGTAAGAGGAAGGAGCAGGTTTACACTCTCTTCCGGCTATCAGAATAAAATGAGTTTTCATATTAAATAAAAGAATCTAACTTATGTTAAATTCATTTTACCGGGGGCACCACTCCTTTTCAAGGAGAAAATCTTGATAGTCATTTATAATAAAATAATTACCTATCAATTTAGTTTTGATCTGAAGGTTGCTACAGAGCTCTTGTCTTGAGACAGTGACCGGAATATTCCATACACACAAACACACAATAATCAAAGTTTTATAAATGTTTATTTAACTACTAACTACCCACACAACTATAACTACTAGACTACACAAATAAACTAATAACTACTAGACACACAAATGAACGGATAAATGGAACCCTGAATGAATGATATGAACACAGCAGTGAATAATTAATAAATGGATGACTGAATGACCATTTAACACCAGATGATGCAGTGAAATATGTAACTAATATGTAACATAAAGTAACCTTAGGAATGTTTAATTGATTAATATTAAGGTTAAGACAACAAGAGATCAGTTGAAAATATTCTTGGCAATCTGTCATTAGAGTTGAAGTAAGGACTTACACTAATGAAGCTGTATCCAAAACGATCACATTATTATGGATGTCCTGAAAGAATAGTTTTGTTAATACAGAAAATGGTGATTCATAATTTGCACATCATATTAATTTCTTTATGTAAAGAACAGTTCTTGTTAACAGGGTCTATTGCTCTTTGTCGGCATCAGCATGACAACATCAAGTTCCACACTCTTCTTATACTTTCAATTAAACGTAACACATTAGTTAATACATTTTGATTCTGTATGGCAAAGTCATTTCTCTGTTCTCTCAAGTCTCAAATTTCCAGGGTTCACTGATGATGTCCAGAGCATGGTCCGTTGAGGGGTTGAGTTTCAGTTTCACTGTTAGTCAGCGAGGGTCATAAACTAATAAACTGTCTTAGCTTCACTTTCAACTGGCACTCAACATTCCTTTGTGAGTCTTGCACCATAGTGTGAATTGTATCTCACCAGGACATCAGATTAGTTTGACTTCAAGCAGACTGGCCATAATTCAAGAGATTGTCATTCAACTTTCCATTAAAAATGTGTCATTTTTTTATTACTTTTATTTGTGGCCTTGAGTCCGGCAAAGGTCATGGGACAGGTAGTTAAAAGAATCAACCAAATCGTTGGTGTTGGAGGAATCAGGAGACACATTGCCAGGAGAATTGAACAAGTACAAAATTTAGAGGCACTATGCTCATTAAGGGCATGTGTGTACTTAGAGTGGGAAAAGACAGTACTAGCAGCCTCTAATTCACAGTTAAAAACAATGCATAGGTGATCGGATACAAACATGTCCATGATTTCCACAGATGGAGTTTTCAGGCCCAGACTAAAGACTAGGTCTAAGGTGTGGCCACAGGAATGAGTTTGGCCAGACATATGTTGTTGAAAGTTGAAAAAGTTAGTGATATTTAAAAAATCAGCAGCAAGGGTATTAGAAGAGTCATCAAAATGAATATTAAAATCACCTCAAAGAACAATTCTATCATAATTTAAAACAAGACTGGATAAAAATTCAGGGAGTTCTAACAAGAAGGAGCCAGCTGGTTTAGGGGTGCGATAAATAATAGCAAATATGACTGGGAGCGGGCCACCAAGTTTAAACATGAGCACTTCAAAGGAGGAAAAATCTTTGCAAGCTATGAAGTTACACTTTAAATGCTTCCTATAGACAGTAACAATGCCCCCACCTCGACCACAAACCCTAGGGTGGCTAAAGCAGTCATAATCTGGAGGGCACAATTCAGCCAGCTGACTGTGATCACCAGGACGTAACCAGGATTCAGTTAGAAACATAAAATCAGTAGAAGAAATCATTTAAAATAAACATTTTGTTAGAGAGGGATCTTACATTGAGAAGAGCCATCTTAAGTCTGTGCTGGGTCAGACCTGAAGGTGAGACTGGAGGTAGGGTTCTTTATTAAATTATTATTATTATTATTGCTATGTCGGCTGTGTCTGTTTCGTATTAAGGACCTATGCAAAATTCCCATAGGAATTTTAAAAATAGCACTAGAGGGATCCGGGCTCCAAATACCCAGTGTAGGAATTGGACCCGAAATAACATGCTTTCCGGTGTTGTTGAGCAGGTCAAAGAGGTGGATGAAGTCTGCTTTCGTCAGCTCAGATTGCTGACAAGGGTGTCATTGGTGCCAACATGGACTATGATTTTTGTGATAGTCATTGTGCAGCCAGAAGTCCGGGGAGCTTTTCGACGATGTCGGGGGTTGTATCTCCAGGAAAGCAGTGTGTGACTGCATTAATGAAGCGGATATTCCTTACATTTATAATAGTTTCTTTCCATTTTCCCACAACCAATCCAGCCAGAGGGCGCTGTTGCTGTCCCCATTGCAGTCCCAGCCTGTTTTTTTACATGTTTGTCACACTTAAATGTTTCAGGTCATCAAACAAATTTAAATATTAGTCACAGATAACACAAGTAAACACAAAATGCAGTTTTTAAATGAAGGTTGTTATTTTTAAGGGAAAACAAAATCCAAACCTACATGGCTCTGTGTAAAATAGTGATCACCCCCCCGTTAAAACATAACTTAACTGTGGTTTGTCACACCTGAGTTCAATTTCTCTAGCCACACCCAGGCCTGATTACTGCCACACCTGTTCTCAATCAAGAAATCACTTAAATAGGACCTGCCTGACAAAGTGAAGTAGACCAAAAGATCTTCAAAAGCTAGACATCATGCCCGAGAGCCAAAGAAATTCAGCAACAAATGAGAAAGAAAGTAATTGAGATCTATCAGTCTGGAAAAGGTTATAAAGCCATTTCTAAAGCTTTGGGACTCCAGCGAACCATATTGAGAGCCATTATCCACAAATGGCGAAAACATGGAACAGTGGTGAACCTTCCCAGGAGTGGCCGGCCGACCAAAATTACCCCAAGAGCGCAGCGACGACTCATCCAAGAGGTCACAAAAGACCCCACAACAACATCCAAAGAACTGCAGGCCTTACTTGCCTCAGTTAAGGTCAGTGTTCATGACTCCACCATAAGAAAGAGACTGGGCACAAATGACCTGCATGGCAGAGTTCCAAGATGAAAACCACTGCTGAGCAAAAAGAACATTAAGGCTCATCTCATTTTTGCCAGAAAACATCTTGATGATACCCTAGACTTTTGGGAAAATACTCTGTGGACTGACGAGACAAAAGTTGAACTTTTTGGAAGGTGTGTGTCCCATTACATCTGGCGTAAAAGTAGCACCACATTTCAGAAAAAGAACATCATACCAACAGTAAAATATGGTGGTGGTAGTGTGATGGTCTGGGGCTGTTTTGCTGCTTCAGGACTTGAAAGACTTGCTGTGATAAATGGAACCATGAATTCTTCTGTCTACCAAAAACTCCTGAAGGAGAATGTCCGGCCATCTGTTCGTGACCTCAAGCTGAAGCGAACTTGGGTTCTGCAGCAGGACAATGATCCAAAACACACCAGCAAGTCCACCTCTTGTTTTCCCTTAATAATAACAACCTTCATTTAAAAACTGCATTTTGTGTTTACTTGTGTTATCTTTGACTAATATTTAAATTAGTTTGATGATCTGAAACATTTAAGTGTGACAAACATGCAAAAAAATAAGAAATCAGGAAGGGGGCAAACACTTTTGCACACCACTGTACATGTATATCTATATATATGCATAGGTATGCACAGCAAATTAAATAGTAAAATAAAATCAAAACACGTCAGCGTGAATACATGTCAGTATTCCTTGGATCCCAGGAATGTGAATTTCCTTTCTATCTCCTGAGGGATGAAAAGAGAAGGGGTGACATGCAGCCACACAGACATACATGCACTCTGAGGGGAGAGGGGAGGGGAGGTGAGATTTGGCATTCCAACTTACATTTTTTCTTATTGCAAGCTATGATCAATTAATTTGTTATGTAAATGCATGTTCAAAATCCCTTTTTCATTAGCTATTTAAAAAATACAGACATCTCATCTATATCTTTTATGGACTGGCAGATCTGTTTAAACCATTCCTGTTTGTTCAGTTTCTATTGTTCCTGTATCAAAATCAGCATGTTGACCCAAAGCTTCACTTTCTTCCTATATGGTCAGTTAAACATCACATATAAGTTAGTGTATATTAGATTTTGCATTGCAGTCAGTTCCTTTGTTCCTTGTTCCCTGTATGAGTTCTTGATGAAGTCCAGGGATCATTCTGAGCCTGGGATACTGGCCCTTAAAAGGGTCAGTGCTAGGTCAATGCCACGCACGACCCGTTATAAATTGGTCAGTTGTCACCTAACTTTCCATTAGTGTCATCCTTGAGTCCTAGCAGGGTCTGTTTGTGACCCAGAGTTGATGTGAACAGCGAAATCAGGAGAGGTTCATTCCTTTCTCAATGAAAGAGGTAAAATTGGTGTAACCATATTCGCTATAACTGAGTTAATTTAGATTAACAAACAGACGCAGACAGAAACAAGATACTTCAGGGTTTAGGGTTATCATTCATTGTCCATCACAAGCTCGAAAGAGTTGCACTCTCCGCAACTCTTTCGAGCTCTCCGCGCTACTCCACTCTGCTCTCTTCTTCCTCTACTCTTGCTTCTCTGGTGACTGCCCTCTTGCAGGCTCATACTAAGTAATTTGCACTGGCTGAGAACTGTGGAGGCTGCTGTGGCAATAATTAATAACAAGAGCTTTTATAAATTGCTATGATACAACAACTTGCAAATTCTCTTCATGTTTCATCTGAACGCACTTTCAGGCTTGCACTCTTCTGTAGCACACCCTCAAAGCAGTGTGTGGTTTTCAAGAAATTTGGGGAAAACAAAATCTGTAACTTTAAGTAAGGATGAATTTGTGTACTCCTCTTCAACAGGAGGTGCTGCAGAGCTGTCCAGGCTCATTGAAGTTGGCGATGAGGTCCTGTCTATCAATTGCTGTTCTCTGGAGGGCCTCATGCACCATGATGCCTGGAAAATCATCAAAGCCACTAACGAAGGGCCCAAGCACCTCCTCATCCGCAAGCCCAGTACCTGACTGTAATGAGCAAGGAAATAGAAACCTCCTGAGAAGGGCCAATATTAAACACCCCTCCAAAACAGGGTATGGACAGGTCAAATTGGATGGACAACTAACTGTTGTGGTGTATAATGCTGAATTATTATTTATTTCAGATGGGAAGTGCAGTTTGTTTACAATAGGTTTACTTTGGAACACTAAAGAAAATTTGGTTGTCAGTTCTTTTTTTTTTAATAAAGTCAGTATGTGAAAAGATCTATGGCTGGTCATGGTTATAGCATTCATGCTAACAATTGTTAATAACCACAAATTGGGAAAAAAGTAGCTCAACAAATTGTTATGGTCACTCTAAGTTTTGGATATGGAACTGTCCTACAAACAATTCAAAGTCCTCACCAACATTTCAAACCTTTTATTATATGGTTGTCTACTTTAGTTTTACAACATATTATCAGTTTAACTAAAGCTGAGGCCCACAGAGCCTGAGGAACAACACAGCACATATTCTTGACTTCCTTACAGTCAAGAAGAAATAGCCATCTCATGTTATTCATCTCTGAAGCTTCTACTGTTGAAGCTTCCAGACTACCTCACATCTCTTCTCTCATTTAAATCTAGTAACTACAGAACACAATCCAGTAACTATCTAACCTTAGATATCCCTCATGTACGCACTAATGTTAGCAGAACTGGTTTCAGGTATATGCACCTTTTTAAATGGAGTGAACTGCAAACTGCCCTCAAACTACAGTCTTACATTCCCCTTGGTGATTTTACAGCTTTATTATCTGATATTTTTTTATGATTCTTGTAACTGTTTTGACTAATTCCTTGTTTATTGTGTAGTTGAGTTTATTCTGTTTGCTGATTGTGTTCTTGTGAATGTTTCTTGTTCTCAGGTCTCTCCTGGAAAAGATATCTTAATCTCAATGAGACTGCCTGATTAAATAAAGATTAAATATAAAAAACAAACAAACATATTTGTGCTATTATTCTTACAATTAAACGTAAATGATCCTAAATGTTAAGACTTGGTCTCAGCTCCAAAATTATTTAAGAGGGCTCCAGTGGAAGGCTCTCTTAAGTCAGTTAGGAGTGACCAGCAGAGTGAGCAGCTGCACACTTAAAACACTCAATATGGAGTGAGTCATGGAAAAATGAGAGACATCCCGCAGATAGAAACGAATAAAAGAGCAGGGAGAGTTAATAGATCATTAGAATAGTTATAATTTGAATAAGTTCTCTTTCAAATCAAACATCTTAAGATATGAGTGGAAAGTTTTGTTCTTGCAACTGCATTTCTAACATTTTTTGACTCAAACGTAGCTTAACTATGTCATGTGATATTCTACTTATAGAACATACATATATACATATACATATTAAAACAAATATTACTGGGACCACTACAGGAAATTGCAGATGAACATTTAATATCCAGGAATTCACATTATAAACACGGCCACTGATTATCTGTGTAACAATTTGGCCACATTATAGCACATTGACCATACATGGTCCAGCCATATACTAGGTTTCAAACTAGTTTTGTTAACCTAAAAGTAACCATAACCTGACTTTTCAACTTTTTTCTCTCCAAGTTTCGAACAATCAATTCCCCTAGACTGTGGTCACTGCTAGTTGGCTTCTTTCCACTTACCAGTCATAGACAAGGTGCGGCATGCTCAGAATTTCCCACAGTCCCCTCATATCCACAACCACCTCTGTGTAGGCACCCTGACCAGCAGTCACTAGTGCAGGGACAAGGACATGGTGCCTCACCAGTTTCTTACTAGTGAAAACTGCCAGTTCAGTTTTTTAGAACACACAACCAATGTGAATGGGCCAGAGTGGCTGAGCACCACTGTGTGTCCATAGTTCTAATCAAACCCTGAGATTTACCCTAACCCAGAAGTCTAATAGATCCCTTTTACATAATCATGGGTACTGCTTACACCTATCACTGATACATTATGGTCACTTGAAAGGAATGAGTAACAAACAGCATTCTAGAAAGATCATTTACACTGTCTTCAACCTGAGCCTGAGTCTCCAAAAGGTCCCTGTTCTGTGGAAGACATCTTGCCTCGTTCCTGTGCTGAAGATGCCGCATCCCAGTGGCTCCAGGACTACAGACCCGTGGCACTGACCTCCCACATAATGAAGACCCTGGAGAGACTGGTGCTGGAACAGCTGCGGCTCATGGTCAGACCCCTCCTAGACCCCCTACAGTTCGCCTACCAGCCCCGGCTGGGAGTTGAGGATGCCATCATCTTCCTGCTTAACCGCATCCACACCCACCTGGACAAGCACGTTGAGGATCATGTTTTTTGACTTCTCCAGTGCTTTCAACACCATCCGGCCTGCCCTGCTGGGGGAGAAGCTGGCAGCGATGCAGGTGGATGCCCCCCTTGTGTCCTGGATTGTGGACTACCTGACTGGCAGACCACAGCATGTGCACCTGCAGCACTGTGTGTCGGACAGCGTGGTCAGCAGCACTGGGGCCCCTCGGGGGACTGTCCTCTCTCCCTTCCTCTTCACCATCTACACCACTGACTTCAGCTACCACACAGAGTCCTGCCACCTTCAGAAGTTTTCTGATGACTCTGCTGTGGTGGGATGTATCAGCGGTAGTGATGAGTCTGAGTACAGGGCTGTGGTGGGGAACTTTGTCTCATGGTGTGAGCAGAACCATCTGCAGCTTAATGCAACAAAGTCTAAGGAGCTGGTTGTGGATCTACGGAGGGCCAAGGCACCAGTGACCCCGGTTTCCATCCAGGGGGTCAGTGTGGACATGGTAAAGGATTACAAGTACCTGGGAGTACACATGGACAATAAACTGGACTACGCTAAGAACACTCAAGCTCTGTACAGGAAGGGCCAGAGCCGCCTCTATTTTCTGAGGAGGCTGAGGTCCTTCAACATCTGCCGGACAATGCTGAAGATGTTTTATGAGTCTGTGGTGGCCAGTGCTATCCTGTATGCTGTTGCATGCTTGGGCAGCAGGTTAAGGGTAGCAGACACCAACAGACTCAACAAACTGATCCATAAGGCCAGTGACATTGTGGGGGTGGAGCTGGACTCTCTGTCGGTGGTGGCAGAGAGGAGGATGCTGGCCAAACTACATGCCATCTTGCACAATGTCTCCCACCCGCTCCATGACATGTTGGTCAAGCAAAGGAGTACCTTCAGCAAAAGACTCATCCCCCCAAAAAGCACCACAGAGCGCCACAAGAAGTCATTCCTGCCTGTGGCCATCAAACTTTAACTCCTCCCTCTAAGTGTTAGTACGTATGACACTAGGTCAACAAACTGGACATTGATCATTACATCTCTGCCATACTTGAAATAATTGTGCAATATTCTGTGTTAATACTCCTGTGAAATATTTAGTTTTTCCTATTTATTATTCATACCTCCATTACTGCTGTTGCACTACTACTTATTACTTATATTAATACATTGTATTATTATACCGTATTATCATCATCAACCGGTAAACCCACTTGGTACTTCACACTTATTTTATTTTATACTTATACCCACTTGGTACTTAATTTATTTTCTGACCTGTTTTTATAGTTTTTATAATGTATTGTATTATATTTTTTTGCTAGTAGTTTCTCCTGTGTGCACTGACGTAAAAAGCGAGCCACTGTAACAAAGAGTTTCCCTTCGGGGATCAATAAAGTATTTCTGATTCTGATTCAGATTTAAAGGGATATTTGTATTTTATGACATAAGGTAGTATGAGTTACTCACAGGTAGTAATATGAATATGTAAATACTAAGATTTCCAGCTAGAATGAGACAATAATGAGCCAAAACTTGTAAAACAAAAACATTTCATGCCATCATGCAGTTTGCTTCCCAGGCAAAAGATGGGCTGTTCTAACCATCTGGGCCCGTATTTATCGATGTTCTAAGAATTACACTTAAGATGTTCTAAAGAAAGAGTAAGAGTTCTTCGCTGAGTGTGAAGAATAAGACACATTTATCAAGCACCTCGTTCCTACTTTCAGTAAATTGTTGGAGGAACATATGAGAGCAGCTCTCAACTGATCACATGATTAATCACATGCAGGAACAGCCAATCAGAGACAAGGATTTACATCCATATTGAGACTGATCAATATGGACTGATAATCTTACTCAGTGATATGCTATTCTACATAAACATATGCATTAAATTTAGAAAGAAGATAAAGTGGTGCAACATCCTATAGAATGTTCAAATCAAAACTACTGTACCCTGTCTTCTGAATTTTACATATTGCTTCAGCTAACGTGTTATTCATTATGACCAATGCTGTTGTCTAGAATCACTCCAAAACATGTCTCAGGTGTGTTCATCTGTTTCTGTTCTGCAGCCACTTAGGATCTAGTCTTAACCAGCTTAACCAGACTTCTCGAGCTCTCTTACATTTAAGAGCATTTTTAAGTTGTAAAATGTTTTTTCATAAATAACTTTTATTGTTAAGTTTGCAAATAGGGGTAAAAGTGGAAGATTTTTCCATTTATCTTTCACTTAATTCCAAAATTTAACTTTAAGAAGTTTAATAAATACAGGCCCTGATAGTTTGTGTTGTAAGCAGTCTGACAGGAAGCTCTGCAGGCTCTCCTCAATGGTTTAAAAAAGGTGACAATGAATAATCATAACGGGATTCATCAATTCGACAATATGGTACGAATTACCTGCTTCAAATTAGGAGTACAGATATATTAAATTTTAAGACTCCCCTGATGTGGCTTAATTCACAAATGCATTTTTTTCAACAGGGAATTATCTATGGCTCCTTCAGCCAATCATATAAGCTTAGATTCGAGGGTATGATTTAATGTGATCACATAGCATTACAACTACATAGTCTGCAATTCAAGATGTATATGTATGTGTGTACTGTGATTTTCAGCATTAATAACAGAAATTAGCACAGCATTGTGGGTCAACACAAATATTAGTTAAAGATAACACAAGTAAACACAAGATGGCATTTCATGCTCGAAAACCCTCCAATGTGGCTGAATTACAACAATTCTGCAAAGATTCTGCAAAGGGCCAAAATACCTCCACAGTGCTGTAAAAGACTCATTGCAAGTTATCACAAATGCTTGATTGCAGTTGTTGCTGCTGATGATCTGAAACATTTCAGTGTGACAAACATGCAAACACTTTTTCACACCACTGTATGCATACATACATACACACATATACACACACATACACATATATATATACACACACACTCACACACACACACACATACAGTACATACATACACACATACATACCTGTACATATTGTAGAAAAGGTTTCAGTCGTAGTCATCTGGACACTGTTTTCAGAATCAAGACGTTTCGGCTACCATCCGGAAGTCATCCTCATTTGTGAAAAAATGGGACAGGAAGATGACTACGACTGAAACCTTTTCTACGATAGAACACTCCTGGACGAATGAGGGACTACACCGTCCTACCTGTACACACACACACACATACACACACATATATACATACGTGTTTCTTTTGTAGGAGGTGGTTCAGACCTTTGATTAACATGCTGATGTGAGTAGGATAAAAGGTGGGACACAGTTCCCAGGACAGTTTTGTGAAGAAGTTAATTCTGGTACTGCAGACCTGTATGGTTGAAGATTTAATCTTTTGAATGAAATGGGCAAATGTTATAAGATAAATTGGCGAGAGGATTCGGAAGGATAGGATGAGGGTCGTGTATGGTTGGATGAAGGGGATTGATTGCATGGGGATGAGCGGGGGTCGATTAGAGTCGTGATGGGCTGAAGTGGCTAGGAACCCAGGTGGCTAGGAACCCAGGGATCGAGACTCAGGATGGGGGCACGTCTTGATGAGCTTCTGCTTCATAATCCCCCAAAATTAACTTTGTGGTATTAAGTGAGAATGAGCTCATTGAATGTTGCTGAGGTGGCTGTGGATGTAGCTGTGGTAAGCTTGGGAAGACCAGCAGCCAAGAATTTTTTTATGGTGTGGTCTAGGATTCCTAGTCTGGAAGCTGTTGAAGCAGCTCTGATGCAGAAGAAGTGACTGGAGTATAGTTCCAGAGAAATCCCTGACTTGAACAGAATTTGGTGGAGATGGTGGTGGAACCAGAAGCGCATAGTGACTGCCTGATTCGGTGCTGAAGAGCATGTCCTGTGGAGAAGCGCGTGGGCTAGTCTCTGGTTTAGGTAGGTTTGGATCGGTTCGAAAGGGCTCAGATAGAGTTTAAACAGGAGGAGGAAAATGGGGTGAAAGGCTGAGTTGGTTGGGTTTTTTGTGTCTGGGGAGAGGACAGAAATGTCAGGGAGGCTCACGTGCCGTGATGGGTCGTAGGTGGAGGTGAATTCCGAGCATTATTGTGTAGTATTCTCCTTCCCTTGTGTGTCTTGTGTTTTACTTCCTGTCTTTGTTTTCCCTCCAGTTTTGATTGTTGGTCCTTCCTTGATTGTTTGCACCTGAGTCTCGTTGTGTCACCTCCCCTAGGGTATTTAGTCTGGGTCTCTTCTTTGTTCAGTGTTGGATCATCGTTGTACACATGGTGTTGTTCCTGCTGAGCATTGTCACTGTAAGTTTGTGTTGGATTCTTTGTTCTCCCGTGGACCTTGTTTGGATTTTTGGATTTTGCCTGCTCCCTTGTGAACTGTTTTTTCCACCTTGGACTCACTCCCCTGCTTTCACCTCTGTCAGCCGATAGCTTATCTGCCTTTTGTCTATTCATTACCTGTCTGCTTACCGGTCTGCCTGTACTTGCCTGCATACCACCCCACAATAAACACGGTAGTCATCCGGCTATTTCACCCTTCCTCTTCATCTGCTTTTGGGTCCACATACCTCTATACAGCACCCCTTATGACAGCTAGGTGGATTATTGTTTATGGAAGGGGCTGGAGCTCCGGAAAGGAGTTTTATAAAGAAGTTGATACTGCTGAGGTACACTTGGGTGGTGGATGTTCTGATTTTGAGAACTTGAGTGAGATTAATTTATGAAGCTGGTTAAAGATATAATGTTGAAGGAAGGAAATGGCAGGCTGAGCGAGGTATGGAAAGTTTTGAAACTGCTCCATCCTGAATAGTACAATGCAAGGGTTTTAGGAACGAGACTATTAATGATTGCTTGTTGTGATGCGGTGGCCAGGTGGAGAAGCTGGGGGTTCAGGTGAAGATGGTGGCTGAAAATGGAGGGACCTGATGTTGGATGAGGATTCGAAGTTCTGACAGGATTTGCTGCCTGAGGGAAGATGAAATGCAGGAGGGTCGTGTGGCCAGGGCAGGGGGGGAACAGCAGAGGCCAAGGTGAAATTGCTGGTGGTCGTGGGATTAATAAGGGGTAGAGCGAGAGGGCCGGTGAGGGAGGGCACCGTAGGAACAGAAAATGCAGTGGGATGTAGTGGGATGAGGGGGGTGTTGGGGAGGGAAGGGAACAGGGATAGAACAGGAGGAAATGGAGTGGGTCCAGAAAAAGGAATGGCATGACTTGTGACTGTGGCGGTATAGATAGCAGCGTAAGTGGAGTTTGCTGCAAGAGAAAAAGGAGCTGCGGGAGCATGCGGAGCCAAAGGAGCTATGTCAGCTGAAGGAAAGGAAGAAGAAAGGAAGCCGGGATCTAGGGATGCGTGTGCAGCCTGCTGGGACAGGGATGAGAGAAAATAGGAAAACACACAAGAAAAATCAGACAGAGGGAGCAGGCACGAGGGGTGATACAATCTGGCCCTCAGAGAGGGCTGAAGCAGTTTGCTGCACCACTGTAGTGAGCTGCATGCTGCATGCACATGGTGCTGGGTCGGACCCGGAAGCGAACGGCCGGCTGGAGCGTTGGTGGAAGTGGCTGTGTAGAGCTGGAATAGCCTAGCTTTGTCAGCAGTCCAGTGGAATGGGATTTGCTGGAGACAGGCGACTGCAGTTCAAGTTTGATAACACATGCCTCATCTGATAGATGTAGTGTGTGCCCCCCCCCACACACACACACAAAGCTAGTGTAGATGCTTAATTATTTTTCAATTACTTTTCACTCAAATCCTTGAAATGGTTGTCCTCCTAATTACATACATTACATAAGTAATATCTCCTAGTATCTTCTATTCAAAGAATACATTTAAAATGTAACAATTTATTTCTGACACCGGCTGATACACACACCAATGTGAATAAGGGGAGTACGGGTACATTTTTTCCCCCCCGACTTCAAGCACTGTGCCAGATCCACTTAAGAGTTTGACAAAGATTATTAAATTAACCAAATTCTATAAACACAGCAGCTTTGTGTTCATGAGGTAGTTACACATCTGGTTGTCCCCACTATCAATGTTACATTTAGTTTACATTTTTATACAGTCTCTAATTTGAAGATATTTCCAGAAACGTATTTCATGAATTCCATAATCAAGCCAGTCTTTCCAGTTTACTTCTTTCTTGCCAAAAGATACTTTTTAGGTACACCAAAGTGATGTGTAACCCATAATTTTATCAATCCGACTCCAAAACTCCCTTACATTTGCAATGATAGGATTGCAAATATTAATCTTCCCATACTGATATGAGAGAACTTTGATAGGTTGAAAAAAATAAATCCTTTTCCATTTTTACCAAATCCAAATTAGTTTTAATTCTACCCCAATGCATTGAAAGTCAGGCTGTTTTCATAAGGGAATTTGTCCTAAACCTAATCTAATCTCTCTTAAACACACATTTAACTTACATGAATTCTCTGTCTTCACTTTTCCCATAGGAAGCTTCTAACTATATCATTATATTGCTAATATAAATAACAAGTGGAACACAAAATAACACGTTTCAGCAGACCACACACCTTTAAAAATGGTTACAATGACAGTGGCCAAGTGTAAGAAATGACCACCAGATGTCAGTAAAAGCACACAGACAGGTGAGGAACCACTAACTTGAACTGAATGTCAAGGGCAGTCAGTGTGTTACTGTTCCTGCAGTGGTACCATGACTCCCACTGTTGAATGTTAAAACCTGGAAAGGATTATTTCTCTGCCTTCATCCGTATTTGAATGGCTCATTATGCATTTTTACCTTCACTTTACACTCATTTACTACATGAAATATACTTGTACAGTATTAGTACATTTAAGTATCACCTTTATATGTATTTTACTGAGAAAGGTCATTCTTTTTTAATCATGTCCAGACAGACACTGATAAGAACACTGATGGCACAGTGATGATCGCGATGAAAATCGCTGCTAGGACCTACCTGGAATGCATGACTTACAATGTATACAATGTGTAAAAGTAAAAAAGGAAAATTGATAAAACCTGAGAGCTTAAGCTTCTAAATTAAATAACTGAATATTTGCATAAAAGATGCAAATATCACATTTCTACAGTCTAAAGGCCCATACTGACCAGTTTCACAGTTCTAGCAGTGATGACAACCAAATGTTCACTTGCAGGAATAACTAATAGTATAGTTGAATAAATCCTGTTTCTGACTGAGGACGAGGACTGAAACACAATGCTGTGAGTGGATGTAATGGAGTGTGTGCCTGTGTGTGGTCCAAGAAACAGGACCTAAGTGTAAACCTACTCTGACAGCTGGGTCCATTAACTATTTTAATGTGTGTAAATATAACGTTCTGGCTAATGTGCACATGTGCCTTCATAGAGAATACGTTTCAAAGGAGAACTTGGAGACTTCTTTGAAGATCTGTAACATTTGATAATTAATCTATACAATCATGACTTATTATCAGCAGTGTAACTTACTGCATTACATGTAATAATGTATGTTATACCATGTTCTGGGTGAATGATCATTTTGAATTGCATGTGCATAACAATTCATAACAAGTCATTTAATGCAGACTTTGTTATCACTCCGCTAAATTCATTAAAGTTTCCTGCCGACATGTCTGCACTGTTAGAAGAGAACCCTATAACTGCAAATAAGTCAACTTTTCAGGGTCTTCCCGGAAAGTTCAACAGCCTTGTTTTAACCTTTTTACGATTTCTGTAAATAACAGCTGAATTGTCAAGATAAGTGAAATCAGGCAGCTGAGGGAGGAGGACTCACAGGTGCACACACATGCACACACAAGGCAAGCAGGCAAGATAAAGGGAAATTTACTTAAGGCAATGGTCAGAAACAGGCTTACGAGTTGGCAGCAGGATGGCAGTCTGAACAGTGAAACAAATCCAAGAGGGCACGAGTGGGGAGCAGGTCAGCAACAGGCAACAGGTCAAAATACACGCACAGGTAACAAGAAAGCAGGAACAGGTACAGGTGGCTGGATGCAAAGGCTATAAGCAACATAGCAACATTGACAATCTAGCCAGAAGCAGGTGGAGATGGGCTGGTATAAATACTGTGGTGGGTAATTGGGGAATGAGGAACAGGTGAGCAGGTGGACGTACGATTCAGGTGACTGGGACCGCTGGGAAAGTCTGAGGGCATCTGGTAGATGGATGGAGAATAAAAAGTCTGCAGAGTTCCTAAGAAATGCAGGGGCTTGGGGTTGTGGGAATGAGCCTGAAGGGAGGGACAGAGAGACAGAATGTTTGATGTTGTGACATTAATATACAATTCAACAGATATGGAGGATAAACTGTCCAATTATAAAATAATATTTACTTGTGTAATTAAGTGGATCTCAATTATTTTAAGATTTTTTTGGCCTTTTTGCCTATTATTGTTGTTATACCTAGAGTGAAGAGAAACATGGGAAGAGAGGAAGGGGAATGACAACAAAGGTTCCCAGCCGGAATTGGACTGGGGATGTTGCAATGCACGGTACAGGTTTCAGCTTTCTAAAGAGCTCTTCAAATTCAGAACTGCTCATAAACTCCACCTAACTGCACTCTTTTGTGTGGAACTAGTGCATCACTTCCTGTCTCTTTCTGTCAAACTCGAAAAACTCAGTATCAATTTAACACTGAGCAACCTCCCTAATAATAGTAACATATGTACATACAGTTCAGGAACTTGTGCCGAAACTAGGCATTCAATTAAAAATGAGAAGAAATGGAAAGAAGGAGCTAAATCTCACATTTTAGAAGCTGTAACAAGCCAATGGTTGGTATTTGATTAATGAACCAAAATATTGATTATCAAAATTAGTAGTTAATTTTGTAAGCTAATAAATTAAATTGCAACTTGTTTCAGCTTAATAATGAATTTAAATTAGACTCTTAAAGCATCATACAAAGCAAAGGATGTCTACAAATATACTACATGGTTAAAAGTATGTGGACACTCCAGCCATATGTGATAGTCGAACATGTGATTACAGAAAGCATTGGTATTAATCTGCAGTGAGTTTGGAACCTGGCTGCAGGGGTTTGCTCCCGTCCAGACACAGCAGCATCAGTGAGGTCCCACACTGATGTTGGCCGATCAGGTCCGGCTCACAGTCGGCGTTCCACTTCATCCCAAAGGCGTTGGATGGGGTTGAGGTCAGGGCTCTGTGCAGGCGGGTCAAGCTCTTCTGCACCAAACTGGGAAAACCATTTCTTTATGAACCTGGCTGTACTTTGGCATTATACTTTTGGCCACATAGTGTACATGCACACTGCACTAAATATTAAAATAGTGTAGTCATTATGCCAGAAAAGAAAAAGAAAAAAACATGATTCACTTCAATTTTATTTATATAGCGCCAATTCATAACAGTTACCTCATTGCACTTTTCCTATAGAGCAGGTCTAGACCGTACTCATTATAATATTATTTACAGAGACCTAACAAATCCCACCAACATTAGTGGCCAGAAAAACCTGCACAGAGGATTGTAAAACACTCAAACAGAGCAGAGCAGGTATTGTGCAGCAGGATGGCATCTCATGTCCCGGAAAGTTCTAGCAATGATCAGAGTGAGTTCCTTTAGACGAAGCCAAATCCACAGGTAAAAGTTGTCATTACATTACAAGGTGCTGAGTTTAGCTTAATGACCATAATTGCAGAATATCTCCAAGTTGTGCTCATTGGCGTAATTTGGACATTTCAGATAAAGATAGTACAGAATTGTGCTTCACAGTCAGTATAATACTTTACCTTTTCACGTAATGATTTAATGATTTTATGTGTAACGAGAGCTGTGGAAAACATTGGCATTTACGTCAGCAAATTCCACTCCACTTTCCAGAAAACAAAATGTGTCTTCTGTGAGACTTAGTAGGTGACACATGTTAATGAGCCACGATTAAGTGCAAGGCTGCTATTTGAGCTGAGGTCTAGGTTATTTTTTCATTCTGGAATTGCAGAGAAGTCATTCACTCTGTAAGATTGAATCTTTGTGCTGTATAGAAACATTGCTGTGTTTTGTGTTCTCCAAAAAACTCCTCTCAGCATTATTCCCCATAAAGTGAGAACAACTGTTGGTACAAGACATACAAAGAGACCAGAGGTGGAGTATAACTAAGTACATTTGCTCAAGTACTATACATGAGTACAATTCTGACATACTCGTACCATTTTATGCTACTTTATACTTCTACTCCAGTACATTTCAGATAGAAATGTTGTACTTTTTTCTCCACTACATGTATTTTACAGCTGTAGTTTCTAGCTACTTTGAAGATTCAGATTTTACACACAAAACAACCTATAAAATACAATGCATTGTTATAGATTAAACTACCCAACAACAATTTACAAAGTAGTTCAAATTAGCTCCCCTCTACAATTACACTTGAACTTGCTGAAATACTTCTAGACTTTTACTTAAAGCTGCATTCATTGATTTTTGGCCACTTGGGAGCAGCATAACAAGCTGTTATTATGGCGAACATTTGAGCAAACAGTTGCCTATTTACACATCCAGCAGACATGGCACAACATTACCATTCTGTCTGAGTCTGTTTATGTCCACCTGATAAATGTAAGTCTAATCTTCACTCTCCTTTTACCTCTGGTTGGTCTCCACCAAGAAAAATATCGGTCTCTTTAGCTGCTAAAGGCTCCACCATGTTCACCAGCTGCTCTCTAACTGTGTCTGCCTGCTGTTTGCTGCTGGACACGTAGTGTACAGTGGGTTTATCAGAGCTTTTTCACTGCTGCTGTTCGAAACAAGGTTGATGAGAGAGAAGAAAGCGAAAACAATGACTTATAGGAGGCTAGCAAGCACCGCAGAGCTAAGAAGAGCTGCAGAGTTGGTGATAATTCTCTGTGATCACAGTCATCAGAGGGAACCGAAGACATGGGTGGCCTGCACAGTTGAGATCGGTGGGGTGGGAAGCTCAGGCACAGAGCAAACTGTAGATAACGACATCAATTGTTTACATTTACACTGTTAAACACGAATGTGTACTGGTTTCAAAATATCAACAGTGAGTTGGAAAGACAATTTTGGTATACGGAAACAATCATCATGTCATCAAAATATGGCTGGATCTTACTTGTGTAGAAACAGAGTATTTAGACATTTTGTAAAAGTGCGTGGAACATGGTGAGTGTACAGGTGGAAAGCAGAGAGGGGGTTCACTGTGCATGTGTGGACTGAGAACTTCTTTATGGATGTTATTTCTGTCACAAAAACTATAATAGAATCTATTTATACACCATTACCATTATAGTTGTTTTGTGGGGACATAATTTAACAGTGATTAAGTAGCAACCTACCTGCTCTTAACTGCAATGTTTTGAAAATGTCCACCCTGTGACACAGTGGTAAAAGAAGGGAACTACGCCTGCACTGTCCCTGCTCAGGTGTTCACATGGCTAAAAATAGTAGCATATATCCACATGCAACCTCAGCTCAACTTTGGCGAAAGTTGGATATGACCTGAACTATACACTACACTGCAGAGGTAATTAAATAAAGAAATTAAAGACGGTGTAGTCCCTCATTCGTCCAGGAGCGTTCTATCGTAGAAAAGGTTTCAGTCGTAGTCATCTGGACACTGTTTTCAGAATCAAGACGTTTCGGCTCCCATCCGAAGTCATTCTCAATTGTGAAAAATTCCCGTCCAATTTTTTCACAATTGAAAATGACTTCCGGATGGGAGCCGAAACGTCTTGATTCTGAAAACAGTGTCCAGATGACTACGACTGAAACCTTTTCTACGAAAGAAATTAAAGCTTAATCCTAAATATAACAGGTGGCTACTGACCTCCTGTCCTTTTCCAGTACGGGTTCCATGTGTGAAATAAGCCTTAAAGATATAATCCTTAAGATTTTCATAGATTTTTTGTTTATTTTTCTGCAATAGCCATTCAATGTATTTACATTCTGTAATTACCTTTCTATATAGTAGTTTTCATCGTTAGTGGCAGAGTCCGCCACTCCTGCCCTGGATTCAGATGCTTGGTTGCACAGTCTGTTGTATTTCTGACACAGTAGCTGCTCACAGAGAGTTGGCTGTAGTATTAAACAGCACATGCTGTTACTATGTTAACCATGGGTGTCGCCAAATCAGCTAGGACTGAAATCTAAAGGATTACAACTTAAATTGATTTTATTCAATTCATAAATGAACTAAAGTTACAATAGTACAGTACATTCATGAGTAGTCTACATTTCCCGACTCAATGTACTAACATGAAACCGTCTTTAACAAATCCAAATGTTGTTTCTCAAAAAGTACAGTTAGCTTTTAAAAATATCAGTCATCATTTGTAAAGTGACCACTGCAGAGCCTTGTGATCTCTGTGGGCTCCAAGTTCACCACGGTCTCTCCTGCTGTAGTTTTCTCCTAAACCACACAGCTTTTAATTGCAGATATAAATAAATCCCTGTGGTTTTTATTGAAAGGATAAAATGTATCTCTGGGTTTGGTACTTCTTCTGTTCATGCAGTTTTTACCCAACGTGTGTCTGGCACAGAGGAAAATATCTTATCTGATTTGTGAAACTTGCTACTATGGAAGCGTATACCGGACTATTATTGTCAAATGCAGTTGTCATTTTCATTTTGACACAAATATTGCTTGCATCAATGGAAAATCAGGTTACATTGTTTATATTTCATAAGTTTGAATTAACATTTGAATATTGTCCACTGCACAGCGGGTTGCAACTTTGAAAATTAAATGTCAAACAGCTTTTCTGTTTTCATTTTAATATGGTCATAGAACACGCATATAAGTATGTGAAAATGAAAATTGGATTATTGCATTTTCATTTTAATATTTACTCAAAAGACATGTGGGAAATGATAATGCTATTGTGGAATTACATTTAGATTTTCAAGTTTACATTATCATTTGCATAGTCCAGTATATGCTTCCATAAGCTACCTCAGCAGTCACTATTATTGCATTACATGCCTGCTGGACCAGATAGCGTGTTTTCCCCAAGTGCTTAGGACCCCAAAATGAAATCTGCCCACATCATCTATTTAAGGTTTAACACACTGGCATTACTTGGAGTTCGATTTTTTAGTTTGTGCTGCCCTGGCTGCAGCCGTGCTATATGTGCATCATGAATAAATGCATCTTTGAAAAACACAGGAACATTCTGGATTTTGTTAGTTGTGTCGGGCTTACAGAACCATAACTGCCACTAACTATCTGCACTCGTGCTGTGTTGAAGCGGCTCATTCATTGTGAGCTCGGCAGCGGTGTAGCTTTAAGAAGGAGGTGGGCAGCGCTCCGATGACGCAGGAATATCCTGAGAAGATGCTTCAAAACTCAGGCCGGAGCCAGCGTGTGTGCGGACTGCTGGCTGAGCCGAGGACGAGCCGAGCCTAGCAGGATCAACTGCTCAGAGAATATTTTGAGCAGGTTCAGGAGCTTTCGAAGGAACTCTCAATGCAGAATTAAACACACACATTTTGACAGATTCGATTCTTTAAAAGACAAATACAGTTATTTACCATTAAGCCATTTAGTCACAGCGGAGGACTTTCTGTTTGCAGCTACCAAGTGGAGCCAACTTGGGGAAAGAAACATTTGAAGAACATCTCTCCAGCACTTTGTCATTTCTCTGAAGTGGGACTTGGAAAGTCCATCATGCTGTGTTTCAGCGCACTGTGTGTGTACTTTGTGATGGTCCTGAGCCCAGTTATGACAAACACCATTACCGAGGATATACAGGTTTTGGTATTTTTGCCACAAAATAACTCCTACCTTTTTTCCTATACAAGAGTCTCACCGGCGATCCTTTACGCGCAGCAGAGGCTGCAGACAGCGGGAGGACAGTACTCCGGGTTCCACTTCAACATCCAGTTTGAGAACTCCGACTGTGTCAATGATGCTCTGTTTATGTTAGTGGACAGGGCGTGCGGGCAAAAGCCGGATCTGATTCTGGGTCCAGTGTGCGAGTACGAGGCGGCGGCGCTGGTGAGGCTGGCATCCCACTGGAACATCCCGGTGATCACAGCAGGTGCCCTGGCCGCCGGGTTCAGCAACAAGAAAAGCGAATTCTCCCACCTGACCCGCATCGCTCCGTCCTACGTGAAAATGGCAGAGACCTTCACAGCGATGTTTGAGCACTTCACCTGGAAGACCGCACTGCTGGTCTACGAAGACGACAAGGAGGAGCGGAACTGTTACTTCACTCTGGAGGGAGTCTATCATCTGATGGCTGACTTCAACATTAAAACATACGCTTTTTCCCAAGAGGATCGCTTGGACACTGACGACATCCTCCAAAACATCTATGAAACTGAAGGTAATGCAGTTTAGTCTCCGAAATGAATTGGGGTTTTTATACTGCTCAAATAACCCCGAAAGTAATTTAATAAGTCACCTGAGCTCAAAATCTATCTAGTTACATGTCGGGGTTGAGATTTGACATTTCTGATAATTTGGCGTCAGTGTCACTTTCACATAAAAAGGAGATCAAAGGTGAAACTGGATTTTAGTTTTTCAGCATGACAGCATGAGAGCACATAGTCTATATGAACTGTTGGCTTCACTTGTCAAATTATCTCCCCACTGAAAGTACTGACCGACTAATCCAAAGAAATCATTTACAGGTTTGATAATCAACCTGTAACCAGCAAATGTTTGGTAGGCTGTCTCAAGCTCAAAGCTTTTCTTGCTTTTATGCTTTTAGGCATTGAATTATTTTTACTATTGATTCATTCCACGAATATTTTCTCAGTGTTTGGTCTAATTTCTTAGAAAATAGTGAAAAACGACTATCAAGGTGAAGTCTTCAAACTGCTTGTGTACAACCAGCAAGTATGTCTAACAATAATACTCTCATGCCAAATATGTACATTAAAAGAGCCAACGCTTATATGAGGCTTCAGCAGTCTGAGTTAGACAAATCAAGTGTACATCGTCCAAAGTAACTATCCCTCCACTGCAGCTCATCAAGTAAACACCATCCAGGGAAACAGAGGGAATACTGCCTTAAACAGACTAACTTTGGAAGATAATAACTTGATTTGTCTAACCCAGACTGCGGAAGCCTCATATTAGCTTTAGCTGAACTTTAGAATGCGCTTTTACCCAGAACCAGCTCTGTGGATGTTGTTCCCCATCACTTACATTGAAATCGGGATAAGAAGGGATCTATTTAGGTCCAGTAGGACACGAATGACTACACAAGTTCACAGACATGTGAATCTATCCTTTAAGAACCTGGAAGTTGGAAATGTTTGGCATTTTTGAAAAATGAATTGGCTTGCACAGAATAGTTGCTGATTAAATTTCCGTCAGTTGACAAATCGATTAATCAACTAAATGTTTCATCGGTCAGAAAAAATAAGCAATGAGAAGATCTTACTTTGCGCAATGATAATAATTGGACATTTGTAATAGCTTTAGACTAAATTAATAATTGAAAGAAAATGTTGCTAGGTTAATATCAATCCTTAGCTTCTGCCACTTCATCCATCCCTCATGTAGCAGGAGCTGACACTGAGGAGAACACTGGTGAGGGCTTCTGTGTTTTTGTTTGTCCTCACCCCACCCGCACCCTTCATCATTCAGACAGACTTACATAACGTCCTGCGTGCTGTTGGCATGGAACATCATCTTATGTCTACAGACTGCAGAGATGAGCCTCATGGGTTAGCTGCTTGAAATGGTTTAGAGGACTTTGGAATTGGCAGACAGAAACCAAGTGAGCAAAATGGGACGCCCTCTCTCCATATATGGCCTAAAGCTGTGAGTGATTAGAGCTCTTACAGTCACGTAATACCTTTAATTAAACACTGTCATTGTCTTATTCTGCACCATTTTCAGGACAGTCTCTCAGGTTGGTAAGACATTTCTGAGTAACTTAATTAGTTCATTAAAATAAATTGTTCTTGGTTAGAAAATAAGCCAGTTTAAAATGCCCCATGAGTTCTCCAATGAGAATCCCTGACATAAAAAGTATGATGTATCCACATGACATTCAAAACATATTGGCATGTCATTCTTTTGGATGAAAAAGTGATACCCAGGCTACTAAAAATGCTTTTGCCATGAACATAAAACTAATTTTGAATATTAAACTTTTTACCTAACATCATGCAACACAAATTAGTAGCAGTAGTAGGACTGTTCTTTTCTGATCTTTTTCTACATGAGGCATACAGTATAAAAAGTAGGCTACTGTACTAGTGTAGTCTAATGTAAATGTGCAGATATACTTGCTGTGTTAAAGCCGAATGACGACTACACTAGTCCTGTTGCTTTGGTAGCACTTTTCTCCCTTTTTAAAGTCAAACCATATGAGAATGAATGTATGCTAAGGCTATGTCTAGGTTGGTCAGCAGTGATAAACAGCTTGTTGGCTACAATCCTCTGGTCATAGCAGTTCCTATGTATGATTACATCACCTCATATCACAGAAGTGGCTGTTGTATAAATTAGCATATATTATTCATAGTAAATACTGCAGAGCCACAAAGTGCACCTGATGGCAAGAAATTAGTATTCCTAGCATGTCATGTGCTTAACTGAGAGGTTTGAAAGGTTTCAGCATAGATTGTACAGCTCTTCAGCAAAAACTGAGCAGTGTTAGAGGGGAGAGGAAGGCCAAGCTTGCTTCAGCACATGCTATATTGGGGCGTTATTCGCCTGTGTATACATGTTATGTTATATATTACAATCTAAATATAACATGATTTAACTCAGTGCTTTAATTCCCCAACTCCACATTTGGGAAACTTGAATTAAAAATTTCACATTTGATGATGCTGTTGCATTTCAAGATGTTCACAGTAATCATGCAGACAGCCGTCAATCATGCTGTCACTGTCACATTTCCAGTTCACGATCTACAGATGCAGAAAACTTAGGTTATTTCAAGACTAGAAACCTGGGTTTCCACACACACAGAAACACACACACACACACACACACACACATATATGTGTGTATATATATATATATATAGTGTGTCCATTAAGAATCCAGCTTCAAAAGCATTCTTTGGTTCCAGGCCCCTGGCATAAAATCAAGTCAAATCAACTCTGCCTAAGTGTCAGAAAACCTATTTCTGATATGAATATCATATATTCATGTATTGCAGTGTGTTGTGCATGTTAATTTTTACTAAGGTTTAGTATTTAAATGATGTCCCTGACATTTAGTGAAACAGTAATAATTAATGTAAGTATAACTTCTATTTACACTGTGCTAGACATGTGATGTTCGATGTCATTTGATAGCATAAATAACAGTTTTGGGAAAACTACTCAAGATGCAAAGTTACCAAATGTAATCAATATATCTATCTCTATCTATCCATCCATCCATCCATCCATCCATCCATCCATCCATCCATACAGTGGTGTGCAAAAGTGACAAAAAGGCAGTTCATGCTCGAAAAACCCTCCAATGTGGCTGAATTACAACAATTCTGCAAAGATGAGTGGGCCAAAATTCCTCCACAGCGCTGTAAAAGACTCATTGCAAGTTATTGCAAACGCTTGATTGCAGTTGTTGCTGCTAAGGGTGGCCCAACCAGTTATTAGGTTTAGGGGGCAATCACTTTTTCACACAGGGCCATGTAGGTTTGGATTTTGTTTTCCCTTAATAATAACAACCTTCATTTAAAAACTGCATTTTGTGTTTACTTGTGTTATCTTTGACTAATATTAGAATTTGTTTGATGATCTGAAACATTTAAGTGTGACAAACATGCAAAAAAATAAGAAATCAGGAAGAGGCAAACACTTTTGCACACCACTAAAAGCGCTGTCATTGGAAAATTGTGCATGGGCCTAATGCAACTGCCAAAATGATCTTGTAAATGATGTCCTTGGCCTGCCACTGATCATATCCTTCAACAGCATAGTCTTATTATTATTTCCCTTGGTTGTTGTGTGCCCCTACAGTAAACTGGCTTCCCAAGCTTTTCCTTATAAGGCACAGCAGCAGCTCTAAGCCCATCTGATTGCAGATACAGATTGGGTTGTGGGTCTTAGCTACTGTATACTGAGATGTTGGGTCAGATCCAGAACTGATTTCAAGATAATTGAGGGTAATGGTTGGTTGTGGCATTGAGCTTTGCAGGTGCTGAATGGGTACTGGTTTGCAAACAGGACCCGTGCAGGGGTCTTGTTGGTCCTCAAATTTTGTTTAAAATGTTATCAGTAGCATGTAGAAAGGATAATTGTGTGGTGTTAGCTACTTGGATTGTGTGGCTGCTCTGTTTTTGGAAGTACACTAAATGGCACAGAACCACCATAAACTTGTATGCACACATGGTGTAAAGCATGCATAGAGGTACAAATATTCTCATTACCCCTTGTTATTACCATGCCACCCTCAGCTGGGCTGGGGTCTGTGGTGCATACAGCCTGCTTCTCCCTTCTCCCCCTCAACCAGATCTCTAACCTCTTCACCTCTGCCACTCTCCTCATACATTGATAGTGACCCACAGGACGTTGCCGTGTGTAAAAGAGGGGACAACATCTGATAACGCACACAAACCTCTTTTTGGATGAGCCCCTTTCCATTAAGAATCCAGTTTCAAAAGCATTCTTTGGTTCCAGGCCCCTGCCATAAAATCAAGTGACAGAGCCACCAAGACTGTTTCCATCCAAAATCTGCACAAACTCTGCCTTAAGTGTCAGAAAACCTATTTCTGATATGAATATCATAAATTCATGTATTGCAGTGTGTTGTGCATGTTAATTTTTACTAAGGTTTAGTATTTAAATGATGTCCCTGACATTTAGTGAAACAGTAATAATTAATGTAAGTATAACTTCTATTTACACTGTGCTAGACATGTGATGTTCGATGTCATTTGATAGCATAAATAACAGTTTTGGGAAAACTACTCAAGATGCAAAGTTACCAAATGTAATCACTACCTAACTCAGAAATGTAAGAACTGATTTGGTGGACATGGAAGAGGATGACAAATGCTGCTTGGTTATCAAAGGTGATTGGATTACTGTTGGCAGCAGGTTGTTTGATCACTTACATGTACACATGAGCTGAGATGACGTCTTACTGATTTGCATTATCTGTGCTGTCATCATAGCTTTGTGTTACTGTTCCATTTTAAACATGCTGCATGTTGGGTTATCATGACACAGTTGAACATTTTGCAATGAAAAAAACACCACATTACACTGTGAAGGAGATTGCTGATTAAGAAGCTGTTTTACTTCAGTTAAAGCTGGTTAAGCCTGCAATGTTTTGCCACACTCTCTCCTATAACATTATACGTGGCTGCATTTATGTACTGTTAAAACTGCTTTCGAATTTGCCTTTCATTCACCCATTCACACACAGACACACAGGTTCATTAAATCCCTGCAGCCATCCGAAGGCAGCAGGGCAGCTATGTTAAGTCTGCAGCCTCTGGTTGGAGAAGTGCCACGCCAGAGCGCAGTGCCATTACGCACAGCCGTCCACTGGGTTTACCTTGATTAAATCGCATGCAGGTGAAACCAGGCTGCTACAGGCCCCCCCCCCCCACTTCTACACACGTCATGCTGGTCCATCATAACATGGAATTCTGTCAGTTTATGCGGGTGACGTTGGATTACAGTGGCTGCAGTAATTAATCCTGTGCATCCTCCTTTCTAACTTCCTTTTTATCTTCCTTATCGGAAGGTCGTGGTTTTGATCCCGGCTTCCCCCAGCCCACATGTCGAACCCCAAATTGCTCCTGAGGGCTGTGCCTTTGGTGTGTGTGTGAATGTGTGTGCATTGCTTTGAGTAGTCAGAAGACTAGAAAGGCGCTATACAAGTACAGTCCATTTACCATTACTTAATTCACACCTGACTGTGAAAGTGAGACGAGATCTTGTTTGAACCCAACGCGAGATCTGAGTTGAATCTAAACAACGGATACCTCTGAGACGCGCAAGACACCAACTCTGCATCACGTCTCTCTCCACGGTAACTGCAGTTACCACAGGTTCCCTAGGAAGAGTCGGACGAGAAACCGACTGTTTTGTGTTTGCGGAACACTTTTTGGATCCTGATCGTTTACTCCCCATAACGATCCCGTAACTGCAGAAGGAAAAGACACAGACTGACCGTTCCCTTCACGGAGAGCAAGATCACCGCTGAGCCCCCCTCCCTCCCGACGTCAACCGCTGTTTTCCTTTGCTGCCCCGAAAGGAACAGTTTCTCAGGCTTCGTCAGCGCCCGAGCCTGAGAGAAAGTCTGCAGGACAACTCCAAACAAACTGTGGCATCAATCACTAACCGAGAGCGATTTCAAGTAAGAGGCTTGTGATTGGGCAGAGATAGATTTTATCACTGTGTTATTTACTTAAGTTTCATTGTTGTGAATTGTGCTTTGCTTTTTGGAAAAGTGACGGGCCGCTGCGTTCATCTCAAACGGCCCAGATAACGTGGCAGCTTAGCCAGCTAAGCCGCACGCTATTTTAAGGACAAATAGAGTTTTAGCTCTATGCCTTTCTTTAAGATTTGCGGGTCTGCCCCGCCATTTGGTTTTATGCGTGACAACCACCCACATGGCCGCCACCTTCCTTTAACCCCCCCTCTCTGTTGTCTCTCACACACACACACACACACACACACACACACACACACACACACACACACACACACACACACACACACACACACACACACACACACACAAACACTAGCTGATATAGCTGCTACAGGGACAAACCCCCACCTTTTCACCTTCTCATCATTTCTGCTGTTTCTGCCACTCCATTGTGCCAAACAACACCAGAGGCTAGGGGCCTCTGTCCTATTACCCAGATGAGTCTTTCAGATTCTTACTGTTGTCAGTGCAGTCATTATCTCAGTAACAGTACTCAAGCACTCATTTATAAGATTACTTACCAATTCATCTTCACTTCAGTGCAACTTTTATTATTATTTATTACGAGTGGAGACACAGTATAGTTTTTTGCAATGTTGCCTGAGCATGACTGTGTGTGGCTAAAAAACAAGGAATTTTACAGAAGCACATGTTGGTAAGTTTTATTTATTCATTAAATATCTTTGTGTCTGTGTGAAGTCTTTGATCAGGAATAATAATCTAATACTTACCAAGTTTCATCAGTTGCACAGGACAACACACATACTCTAGTAACAGCTCCATCTGTCAAGAGTCTGTAAGTGGGACTTGTTGACAGTATAAATGCAAAATATTCAATATTCAAAGCCTCATTTTACAATACAGTCACTGAGCAGAAAAATCTGTAAAACATTTGTTTTGTTGAGAGGTGCCAACTCAAATCCACATTGTTCACTGCAAATTTAAGTGAAAACATTTTAAATATTCTTTTGCTTTAAGCTAATCTAGCTGCCAATGCATTCAGTGATTTTCATATAAGATTTAAGTAAATTAAAATAACTCAGGATGTCCATTACAAGTACTGAAGCTGGGGGCGCACGTGCCCATGGATGAGAACTGGATACAGCGTCAGAGGCCGGGTCCCGTTCATTCATATGAAAGTGGTGCATGAACAAGCCCCCGGGAAGTGTGCCGGGGTTTGAAGCCAATTTGACATAGTGGCCAAACCGTGGAATTACAACTTCCGAGTCCATCACATGATGCACACTGGCCCAAAAATACTTTTCCCCATAGACTTACATTGTGAAAGAAGTGGCTGTAAAACAGTGGATCATTTTTTTAAGCGTCACAACCCCCGCGAAATGACTTGTTTGACTATCAGAATTTGATCCATTCGTTCCGATTGCTGGATGAAATTGGTTCGCAACAGCAGGTACACGCACATGCAGCACTCTGTTGTGCATCAGTGCTGGAGGAGATGTAGCCTACAGCTTAAGGGTGTGTTGCTGAAGTGGTTAATAGAGGCATCAATCCCCTTTTCAAATGTATGAAAATGAAATGTAAGAAATACATTGCACTTTCGGTGTGGTCACAGGTTATATGGCTAGTGGTGATGATGGATCTTTCAAGGAAGCTGAGCAGTTGGAAAATGGGTTACTACTGCTCAGTCTGAGATTTTATTGCCAATGGAGCATCTGTACTCATGCTGCTTCCTATGTATTGTGTTTGAAAATACAGCTATTACCATGTTGGCAGGTTCCTTTCATCTGCGGCTTTATTATTTATGTTCTTTAAATTGATTTGCATTGTGGATTTTTATGTGAATTTATGCCCCTTAAAATTTTTTGGTGAAGCAGACAAGATTTAGCTGTGGCAGCAGTGTAAAGGTTAATGAATAACTGAGTGCCATTTCCAATAACCATAGCAGCACAAATAATTGACATGAAAATCTCTAAATAAATATATAGTATTTACCTTAATATAAAGTGGGAGATGACTGAGCTACAAAAACTGATATAGTGAAGTTTTAAAATGATCCCCGAAAGGCTTTGACTATATATGCCATATTGCAGAAAATTGCGTCATTATTTTCCTATTTTTTTTCTGGGGAAGGGCCTCCTTGCCCCCCCGCTCGAATTGTGCCCCCCCAGAATTCCAGTCCAGCTACCAGACGTCTTAAAATAAAATAACAGGCTGAATTCAGGAATTCTTGTTTAGTGTAGTTAATTCAGTTACAAACAAAGTAATACTCAATACTAAGGGATTAAAGTAAGATTAGTGTAATTTTTGTTTCTAGATAACAATACTTCATACGGGCAAGACCTAAATACTATCTGGCCACCACGCCAACTGACACCCGGTGAGTTGGCGTGGCAATGTCAGTCGGTGGGTCCACCACTTTGGTCCAGATTAAAATATCTCATCTCAACTATTGAATGAACTGCGACAGATTTTGGTACAGATATAGTCATGGGCCCCAGAGGATGAAGCTCCATGACTTCCCTGACGTCTCCTCTAGCACCATCATCAAGTCAAAATGTCTCTTTGTTGTAAACTAAGATGGTGAACATACATCAGACCAGCATCACGTCATCAAGCATGGATAGCTTTAGCTTGAGTGGGAGGCTGCTGGAGTACAGTCATGGCTACAGTATAGCAGCAGCAGTAAACATGACTGTCTCCAACTAAATATCAGCCCATATCATACAGTTGGTTATTAACAGGTTGGTTATTTACAAACAACACTTAGCCTAATGCTACCTGGTAATCAATTGTACCACGGTGTCTATGGCAAAATTAACTGAATTCGTTGTGCATGCGCGAACCCATTGTAATTAAAGTGAATGGTGTGCCGCGACTAAACATACAACAAAACATAACAAGCACCTCAAACATCACTGTAGAAACAAATGCAGCAGGTATATAAGAAATAAGCAATCAGGGATGTGAGATGACGACGCTTCAGCTAGGCACAAGCATATTTTGACATGCTGTAATAGTTTTGGAAATATATCCAGACATATATAGTGGTTGCACTTGCAGATTTGCATATCATAGAAGACTGGACTATTGGCCTTGGCGGAGGTCTGTGCTCTCAGAGTACCCTTCTAGTTATCAATGGAATGCGACATGCAGGGCTGGACTGGGAATGAAAAATGGCCCTGGACTTTTTGACTCAGACCAGCCCACCGAATCCCACCACCCACACAACCTAAGCCACGCTTAAACAAGATTACTGAACAATATCTATAACAATATAACTATATAATATTTAGTAAAATGTTAATGTAATACTTTAATGTTAGTATAGTATGAATACATTAATTATATGTTAGTATATTCATATAATTTCATGTAATAGTATACTATATACCACTAGTATAATATTAATTCCAATTGGACAATACAGCAGTTTAATTTTTGTAGATTTTGTTTCTTCATTAAATCCTTGCGCAAGAAAAAAGGTCTACATTGGTGGTCTCTAATTTGTTAATGTTAAGTACAAACTTGTCAATAATCATAACCATTCATGCATAACAATGAGTTCAATATTTGAAAGTTTGCTGTAGCATGTCAAACTATTTTTAATGTCCAGGCTGTGAGGTTCGCGAAAAGACAGCTCCATGTCCAGAGAGGTGACACTCAGCTCTCACTTACTCTCACTCAGCTGACACTCTGTAACGGATACATGTTGACTGTGTACCCCCACTGACCAAGTGTCAGGGGGTGTGGGGGGTGTGGTCACACCTGGGCTGGGGCTAGCAGTTATGAACAGTACAAAAATGCACAACAATGCAATAAAAATATGGATGACATCATTATGAGTTATGGTTGTGGTTAGCATTATTGTACCTCGGCATAGTTCAAAAAAAGGTTGCATCTACCGTAATCACTGATTTAATACACCACCTGGCGAGCACGCTAAGTGACCCACATCAAACACACCCACGATGTTGCGTCCTTGCGTTGGTCCTTCCTTAATGCTGAAATGCTCTAGCTGTGATTTCAGCATTCACTGAGGAACCTTTACCTTCAGTGAGGCTTTTCTGCTGTTTTTGATTATCCCTGTCATGTTGTGACTGCAGAGTGTCTTTCAGCTGAAAATGTTTTTAAACTCTGAGGAGCGCAGTGGAACACAGAGGTTGAGTGGACTGATTATATTATGCTTTGAGAATGAACGAGCAGAGAAGTTGAACCGAGAGCAGACCGAGGAGCTCTTTGTAGTGCACACAGCTCAAGCAGAGATGAGGAGCGGGCTACAGAGGTCTGGTAAGATCACTCCACACCCCCAGATTTTTTTCATTTTCAAACTTGTAGTCTTCTTCACAGAGCTCCTTCTGGAGTTAAGGCTTTATACAACTTTTCCCCATATGCAGTAGTACTCTCTAAGTACCTGTAAACAGACTTTCATTTATTTAATCATTGGAGTTCCGGCACATGACGTCACAAGGACCCAGATGCCTAGAAAAAAGCAAGACAGTTATAGAAAAGATTTGATTGGCTTCTGTCAGAGTGTACCCACTCAGTGTTTTATCCACACCCTTGACCTTGTAATGGCATATGGCATTGAAACTGAACATTTAATAGTCTTTTTAGAATCCTTTTTTTATCGGACCATTATAATAACTTTTGAACTCCTTTTACTGGACTACACGCCATTAGGCAAAAACTCCTACACTAGATGAATATCTGATAGTGCTGTAGCTAAATTTAAGGAAGTGATTCCATCTGCATTTAATCTAATGTCATGTCTCAATATAACAGGACTCCAATGCTAATTTAAGTCCCTCCCAAATTGATCATCTTGTTGATAGCGCTGCAGGCTCACTGCGAACGGCACTCAACTCTATCGCCCCTCTAAAAAAGAAGATAATAAAACAAAGAAGATTATCTCCATGGTATGAACCCCAAACCCACAAATTAAAGCAAACATTGCGAAAACTTGTCATCTGGCAATTCCCTCTGTAATCCCAGACCAGCCTACTACTCATCATTAATAGAGGACAATAAGAACAATCCCAGGTTTCTTTTCAGCATTGTAGCCAGGCTGACAGAGGGTCACAGCTCTATTAAGCCATGTATTCCTATAGCCCTCAGTAGTAACGACTTTATGAGCTTCTTTAATGATAAAATTTTAATTATTAGAGACAAATTCATCACGGAATATTTAATTGGCATTAAAGGAACTGCACTAAGCTGCTTTCAATCCTATCTATCAGATCGATCTCAGTTTGTACATGTTAACAATGAATCCTCCATGCTAGTCACGGAATTCCGCAATGTTCTGTGCTTGGACCGATTCTCTTCCCTATATATGTATGTATGTGTGTGTGTGTATATATATATATATTTATATATATATATAGGGCCCAAACACCTCCGAAACTCATTATCTAAAGATTTAGGTACTCTAGATGGCATTGCCCTGGCCTCCAGCACCACCGCAAGGAATCTCAGAGTTATTTTTGATCAGGATATGTCCTTTAACTCCCACATAAAAAACCTTGCCTTTATTCACCTACGTAACATTGCAAAAATCAGACACATCCTGTCTCAAAATGACTCAGAAAAACTAGTCCATGCATTTGTTACTTCTAGGCTGGTTTATTGCAATTTCTTATTATCAGGCTGTCCGAATAAGTCCCTTAAGACTCTCTAGTTGATCCAGAATGCTGCGGCACGTGTACCGACAGAATGCAGGGTTAGTTGTGGTTCTTAGTCTCCAAAAGTAGAATGGGAGCCAGAGCCTTAAGCTATTAAGCTCCTCTCCTGTGGAATCAGGTCCTAGTTTGGGTTCGAGAGGCAGACACCATCTCCACATTTAAGAGTAGGCTTAAGACTTTCCTCTTTGATAAAGCTTATAGTTAGGGCTGGCTCAGGTGATTCGTGAACCAGCCCTTAGTTATGCTGCTATAGGCCTAGACTGCCAGGAGACTTCCCATGATGCACCTCTCTCCTCCTCTCCCTATCCATCTGTACGCATTCTTAACCCATTAATGCATCTTACTAACTCGACATCTTCTCTCCCCCGTTTTGTGCTTTTTCGTCTCTCTCGTCTCTCATTCTGTCGCTTTCAGCAGGTATTTCTGCCTCCGGAGCTGTAGAGTCTGGATCTATGATTGCGGGTGACCTACTGCCCCCATGTTCCTGCTCAACACCCGCTATTACAATTATTATTATTAGTGTTATCATTATTAACAATATTATTCCTATCATTATTATTACTATTATTTTATTAATATTACCACTACCATTACATTATTAATATTATAAAATTCTATGTGGAATTTGCATTTTTCTACTGTATTTTCTCTCTCTCTCTCTCTCTCTCTCTCTCTCTCTCTCTCTCTCTCTCTCTCTCTCTCTCTCTCTCTCTCTCTCTCTCTCTCTCTCAACCAGCAGCAGTAGATGGCCACCCACCCTGTCCGGTTCTGCTTGAGGTTTCTGCCTCTTAAAAGGAAGTTTTTCCTTGCCACTTTCGCCAAATGCTCTTGGTGGTAATTGTTGGGTCTCTATAAGTAATATTATAAAGAGTATGGTCTAGACCTGCTCTGTAGGAAAATTGCAATCAATTGTCGCTATATAATAAAATTTAATTGAATTGAAATTGAATTGAATTACCACAGTGATTGCAATTCCCACACTGCTCTGGTGGTTAACCAAGTTTTATGTTGTACAGGGGGGAGATGACTCTTCGCAAGTTTGTCATTAAAGGTTGGGGCTCTTCTGAAACTAACGGTAGGGGCATCTGGAAGAGAACTGTCACTTTAGCTGTAGCCTACTGACTCTTACACCTTTTTTTTTCACGAACTACTTGATTTTAATTGGATGGCCCTGATTCACAACTATTAACTTGATTAGCTTCTACTGATTATATTGATTATCATTATTGAAAAGTGTCAAGGAATAGTTCAACATTTTGGGAAATGTTCTTAGATGATAGAGTTAGATGAGAAGATCATACGGCACATAACCACCCATACATGGACATGCACTGACATTTTTTTAAAAGGGGCACCCCCACACCCACTGTATTGTCCCCATGCCTCCTCTTGATGTTGGCACACTATATATGGAAAATCGTATGCCCAAACACACAAATACACACAGACTCACTTGTGTGCATGAGAATGAAATACTGATTTGATGATACACACAGAATAACAATGCCCACTTCAATTGTTATGTTAAAGATGCACCTCTTGTCCATAAATCCATAACTACTTCCAACAAAATATATGGAGACAAGCATATTTTAATGGAGATAAAGTAGACAAGAACTGGATGTTAGATATTTCAGTAATGATTCACATGTTGGCAGGCTGCTGCTTTGAAACCAGGTTTCCAAATAACTACTTCCCTTTGTTGCCTCCTTTAGCCCTTTCTCCCTCTGTCACTTCTTTGAAGAGTATAATGTGAAACACTCAATATGAACATCATTTAAAAAACTGCCAACTTACTTTCAGGTAAATATCAAATAACATAGCTAGCCCACACTGGAAAGATCTCCACATTAGAAGGAGAACAGTAACAAGAACAGTAAGAAACTAGAAATATTAAATGCATGTTATTGCTGCATCTGCTGCTTCTGCTGTTGCTGCTGCTCACCAGCCCAGCTTCTGAAAAATTCCCAGCAAGAAGTGTTTTGTGATTCACCTCGAGGACAGCAAGTGTCATTACGTATGTGCCTGAGTAGCAGGTGGAATTTGCAATCCACCTGCCAATTTTTGACCAAAACACAACAGTGAAAATGTTGGTGAGACAATTCTGGGAAAAAAAATCATGTATCATCCTGCTGGTTTCAGGTGTATTGACGAATATTTTGGTGATCCAATATTGAGCAAAACCGAGAAAATGTTGCATACAGTACAAATTACAATTCGTATCAGGCTGGGACTCTTGTGAAATTTGGGGCAGATCTGATGATGTGGAGTCGAGGTACAGTTACTTAATTCTGTCTAATGTAATAAAAAAAAAAAAAAAAAATCACACATCATTCTGCTGGTTTCAGGTGTATCCATAAATATTTTGGTGCCGATTTATCCAACACTGAGCAAAACAGAAAATGTGCATACAGTAAAAATTACAGCAAGATATTGAATATCACTCACCGTTTGACTGATCTGAACACAATTTGAAACACTCGATGTCTACCATATAGTGAATGTCTGTGTCAATTTTGGTAGCATTTCAATGAAGACTTGTGGAGATATAGACTATTAACTTTGCTATTGGCTTTGGGAAACAATTGGAGTTTACTGTAGAAATCCAGAAAACTCTCTCTCTCTCCACACACATTGGCGTACGTTCTCCAGTAGTCTTTGACAGCAACAGGCAGAAACACTGTTTGGATGCTCAGTCACCTGATATTATTGTCTTTCCAATGGCATTTTATTTCAGACATGCAAACTCTAGAGTAGAAAAAAAGGTGACAAGATACAAAACTAAAATGAGATTGGAGCGTTTTGAGATTAGAAACGAGAAAACAATGTCTTGGTTTGATAAACAAATAAGTTTGTATTGCATTTAGATTATTTTAATCACAATGTCTAACAACAGGCAAGAAGGGACACAGGATAAGCAGGGACACTGGTGGACAAACACACAGGGAGGAGAGAGAGCACAGAGGCCCAGAAGCAGAGGCAGTCAATCAATCTCACAGCAAACTCTCGCATGCCATGGACAATCATTGTCGTGTAAATTTACTTTAGCCTGAGCAAATAAAGTGCCGCACTGTAGCCTCCAAACATGACAAGAGTAACAATGCATGTTAATGTTTGCTACGAAAATAAAACCTCAAGTTTTGATAGACACATTCGCCAAGGTAGAGGGTGTCTTCAAGCGGATGTTATGTAGCAGATAAGATCAAAGTTCCGACTGGGCCATAGAAATGCGGCAGAAATGGAATACTACACTATTGATCGGACAGTCCAATAAGGTTGATGCTAGCCTGGATTGGCGGGAAGGACGATCTCATAGCAATCTCTTAGCAAAGTGCATAATCACGGCCATTTTCTCCTCACTCACTCAGCAGCCCCCCATTTTTAAAAACTCTTCAGATCTACATGTAGTCTACACGTGAATGACCTGCTTGACACAAAAAAGTTGGCAGGTATGTTATTTTGTGTAATAGCGATAATTTGGTGAAATAAAAGTCAGAATAAGGGTGGCAGCAGCAGCAGCAACAACAATTGTTGTATTATTAATAATTACTATAATCTGATAATATATGTATTAATTTAGTTCAAAGGGTCTCTTCAGCCAATGAGGGCACAGGGCCAGCGACCAAGCCACTTTAGCCACTATGTGTGCACATTGACGTTTTTGTGTTTTCACACAAACAAGAAATAATATGATAATTAGTGAGCTTCAGAATTGCTTTTTTCTTTAATTAGGAGATTCTGACTCCTGAAATTGACGTGATGCAGCTAGAGACAACTTGGTCTTGTTGCACTATAAAAATGTCTTCTTTTGACTGTAGAGTGATGTTAGCTTCCTTTATCTCACAAATGATCTTTTACCGAGTATAGATGCTGGCTTGCAGAGAGCACATTAACCAATAACTTATGGCATTAATGTTAATTATCTGCCACCAGTGATGTCTGTCTCTTAAAAAGGTGAAAGTGATGTTCATTGCTGGCTAAAAGTGAGAGTCCTGAGTATTTTACACATTGCTATATAAAAGACAGTACAGACAAAAGATTAAATAAGAAATTTGTAAGCCTCAGAGTTGAACAAATCCCAATATTTTATAAACCTAGAATTGGATCCAAAACAGAACCAACTATTGCATATTACATAGCCCTAGACAGGCCCTTGTGTTTTTCTAATCACTGAGTGTGTATTTCAGTTCATTACTCCTCTGCACAGTTAAGATAAAATGTCCTTTTTTTCTGTTTAAGCCAACAAGGCAAATGGTAAAATTATTACCCAAACTGTCATCCATGTTGTAAACATCCATCACGGTTTACAGACCCACTTCCTGCTTCAACTTTGATTTACCTTTGTACTTACTGTAGTTGTGTGCACACAGTTTCTGTTTTATAACAAACATTTCAGGTGTGCTAACTTTAAGTTTGACCTCCAAATAAAATGATTTAGATAATCCTGATAAACAGGTTTTTCTGATCGTCCGCTCGTGTTTCTTGACCCATCAGATTTTTGTCACTGCGTTCCCAGATGATCTCAGTAATTAACTTGGGCAATAAAAGGTTATCATAACCTCTAGGAATGATGGTGAAAACTACAAAATAAGACCCAAGTTGTAATATAGCAGAATTATCATTTAAGGCTGAACATCTCTCCTTTCTTTGCAGCAATAAACATCCTCAGCACCGTCTGTTCCTCTCTATGCATCCTCGACCGAAAACACAGGTTGAAAACAGGTTACTGAAGGAGGCTGTTAGTTCATCATCAGCTTCTGTCCAACAGGTCTGGCAAAAGTAGTGCCTGAGGCTGTGCATTTATAATTGCATTACAAGTAGACCTGTGGCTGAGATGAACAACATGATGTAATAGAGAGAATCAGTTTCAGTTAAACTGGACAGTGGTGGGAGAGGAGACAATTATTTGTTATTGAAAAATGCAATTTTTGTGGACAGTCATGTAAATAATGACATTGTTTTTGCCCGTGGAGAGACCAAACCTAATTAATGACTATGGTTGCATTTATTAATGTAACGCAATCACTAAAAACTAAATTAAGACTACCTTAGCTAGACCACATACTGTAAGTAAAACTGTGCATCATTATCAAGTTTTCAGTATGGTAAGAATTCAGCATAAAAATGCTGCTCTATATTCATATTACCACAGGTATCAGTGTGTCATAATGGGGAACGCACTGCTTTAGAGGGAATAGAGGATTTGATGTGAATGACCATAGTTTATTGCAGTCCCTAGCACAGCCACCTTTATCCACTTTATACAAGCAATAATGCACACGGTGATATATAAAATTAGTAGATAAGAAAGAGGTGAAGGATACCTCAGGGTGGATTATCACACTCACACTATCGACACCACAGGCAAAAGTTAATTTATATATATACACACACACACATATGTGTATATATACATATATGTCTGTGTATATATGTGTATATATGTATATATGTACATGTGTGTATTTATGCATATATACATATGTCTGTGTGTATATATATGTATATATGTATGTATATGTATATATGTACTTATATATACATATATACACATATATACACACATATATACACAAATACATATATAAGTACATATATGTATATATGTGTATATGTATGTATAGTATGTATATACATATATGTATGTATATATATGTATTTATATGTATGTATATATGTATAAATGTGTGTGTGTATATATGTATGTATATATATATATATATATATATATGTATATATGTATGTATATATATATATATATATATGTATATATGTATGTATATATATATATATATGTATATATATATATATATATGATGAGGCAGACACTGTAATAATCGTAAGGATGGTAAGCTATATTGATGAATATCATTCATCTTCATATCATTATTGTGTTCTAATTATACAAACCTTCCCTCATCGTTTTCATGCTTTTGTATAATATTGTGCAGTGATGTACGGCTGAGAAGATATTTGAAGTGACACATTTTGAAGCGAAAGCATTACACATTACCTGCCTGTTCCTTCACATTTTAGAATGACACAAACTAACATTTTCAGCTGACACTTCACATAATTTTTACTTGTATCCACTTCTCTTTCAGTCATTTTACCAGTGCCTCGTTCTTTGTTTGTAAAAATCCCCTCCTCAAATTGCTACAGATTTTTGTACTTAACTGCACAATATTACAACATGTAACAACCACTTAGGAGGAAAAATGAAGCACCTCTCCCGTGATTGGTCCATTTCTGATGCTAATCCTCCTGAGACATGCACTCCCATCCTGAGTCTGTATGAAGTCTTTGTGTTTGGAGAGAACTCCCCTTGGACTCCTGCATAGTTGTAAGGCAATGACTTGCTTTTACTGTATGACCACAAATGTCTTTAGTTTCATCCTTAAGGGTCAAAGACAGCAATATGTAATTAAAGACAATACCGTTAATAACAACAAACAGGGAAATCATCAGTCAGCTTATCCAGCAGTCATTAAGTCAGTTTGGTAATCAACAGTATCCCTGTATGTCATGGTTTGGCTCCATCCAACTGAGACAGATTCATTTTAAAAGGAGCTTGCTCCACCGTCTTTTCTTTATCCTGTTCACCTCTCTGACAGACGGATCCAACAACATAAATCCTTGTTTTTGGAGTAATGGCATTACCAATTTGTACAACAGTCTCCTATTTGCATATGCTCTAGCTTTACAAGTTCACGGCCAACACAGGGTACTTGAAATACACTGTCGGCACTCAGTAAGTGCACCATGTGCTGCCCCATTCCTGAGTTAATTTGTAACCAACATCAGTGCCCTAGCAAAAAGGAAATCCAGAAGTTTTGAAATATTGCTGGCTGCAAGCACTGCCCCGTGGAAGGGCTTGCAGAGCCTACACAGGGCCAGTAGTGTGTGTAGAGCCCAGTGTAATTAAAGGGTGCTATAGTGCTGGCAGGACTGAGGTGAAGTTTGTCCCACTGACTCAAGGGATATTTCAGGAGGTGTGTTTAAATGACAGAGTTGTGAGGAATGTTCCAGCAAGACTGAATCTTCCTTATTAACAGGGACGCTGGGGTTACTGTGTTTTCACTTGCAACCCTTGTTTGTGTAGCTACTTGTTGGTTTATTTTTAATCACTGGAACACCAAAAGAAAAAGTTAATATCAGCCCAGTGAAAGAAATGTTTTTGATATTTCCTGGCAACCACTTTGCTCACTACATTACTTTCAATGATTAAATGTTTAAAACAAATATAGCTCCAAATGAGAATAGCTTCTGCACTACTGGATCACTGATAACACAGTTGGCGGTGTATCACTGTTCTGCACACTCTGCCTGAGACCTTTTTGGAAGCACAGAGCTAGATAAAGAGAATGTTCTAACTATGGAGGTATTAGTGCTGTAACTCCTCTTCACTGACTCGCTTCAGTGTTCTTGTCTGCAAAACCCATGAATGTGAGCAGTAGATACTTCAGTAGATTCATTGAACCCTCTAGCCTGTCTAGTTTGTAAATTGTATGTAATCAGAGATGGATTTGGATTAACTCATCTTGCAGACAGATAGCAGCCAGGTTGCATTAAAATGAAATGGAATTGTGTGGAAATTATACACATTGACCCTCTACATAGTTCAGTTTTCAATTCAATTCCATTCAATTCAATTTTATTTATATAGCGCCAGTTCATAACATAAGTTATCTCATTGCACTTTTCCTATAGAGCAGGTCTAGACCTTACTCTTTATAATATTTACAGAGACCTAACAAATCCCACCATGAGCAAGCACTTGGTGACAGTGGCAAGGAAAAACTTCCTTTAAGAGGCAGAAACCTTGGACAGAACCAGACTCAATGGTGCTGCCGTGTTAGGTTTCAACAGGTCATTATGGATAGTGGCCGATTTTCACAAGTCTGTTATAGATCATGTTCTTTTTGGGTGGGGGGGATTTGTCCCCATAACAATTTGCTGTCATCAACTAATTTTGATTGGTATTTGACAGGTGCATGGCGCAAAGTGCAGCTCTGAGTCACCAAAGTGGCAATTTTCTGAGGTGCACTGACACTGTGTCTACACAGGCTGTGTAGTGAGCACATCAGCAGCATCAGCTTCAGTTCTTTATCACGAAGATGCAATCAGGTTGTGGAGTGAAACACGAGCTGTTACACAGCCTGTGTAGACGGCTGTATTGATTAAGTTAAAAGTGTATTTGTTCCATCAGACTTGTGTGAGATGGATGACTGAAAAACATGACTGAAACGCCTCCTGTGTAGACACTGTGTCAGGTTCTTTCCTCACCTGTGCCAGCTGATATGTTGTTGACTTGCCATGCGCCCCCAGTGGGAGGAGAGGCGCAGTAGAGAGTGTAAGATGATGAGTCTGGCCAAAGTGTTGCCTGGAGTGCTGAATTTATATTTACAATACAAGTAGACATGTTTGTCATGACCAACCTGATGTGATAGAGTAACATTCATTGTGGTGTTCTGGGAAATAAGAAATTGTTATTACAAAAAATCCAAATATATTTGGGGATTGTGAACATTATGGTATAATTGTCAGTCTATGCAGAAAATACTGGCGATTATTTTATTTACAATTTGTTAGTAGTTACTGCTGCATGTAAAGCAGCCAACTCTAACAAGATTAAACCTTAAAAAAAAAAAAAAGGTAAATTCAACCTGCAAGCCACTTTTAAATTTTTTCTTTTATTTTATTTATGGAACTTCATTTGTATTTAAATGCAGATGGTTATTGTATAACTCACTGACAGCCAAATAAAATCGCACACTATTAGGCACAGAAAACATGGTGACTGTCGGAAATTCAACATGTCCAGAAACGAATGTAACTTTACTAAGACTTCAATGGCAGTACATTTGAGCTGCTATATGTTCATATGTAAATGTCCTAGATGAAAATATATGTTAAGAAAACCCTCCACTTGGTTCCAAAGCTGTCAGTGCATCATGGCAGTTTGAGCTCTGGATTTAAAGACAATGAAAGTTGCAAATATTATTGGCCATGATTGTCACAGCCTTGTACACCCACCTGATAATGTAGTATTTCCTCTGATCCCACCCAATATCCAAGTGCACCAAATGCCTCTGTAAATGCATATTTTTAAAGGAAATAAATGTAATACTTATTTTTGTCAGTTTTATTTAAATAAGCATTCTAAATTTTCCATATGAACAAATTATGACTTCCTTTGTTTAAGTATGCCTTGTTAAAGGTATAGGAATATGAAATATTTAAGAATATGAATAGGTGTTCAGGTACTGGAAGAACATGATGGTGGTCATAGTACTAACATTTTGCAAACTGTGATTCATTTTCATTCATGTGGAGGCCAATTTTATGAAAGAAGTGAACTGAAGCAAATCTGAAAACAGTGTCTAAAGCCCTTTTCGGACAGAATTAACATTACATGGGGGAATTAAATATTATTGTGCTCCTCTGTAATTTAACTCATCGTTCCAGAAGGCATTTTAACCATTGGGAAGTTACAGCATAAGGTCTGTAATAGGCACGGACATTCAGCAGGACAAAGCCAAAAGAGAAAGACAAAAGCCTCCCCAGGGGGGTGCCGGAGAGTAGCAGGGGAGGCAAAAGTAAGTCAAATGTGAACACACAGACATGAAACACAAATTGATATCATTCAGTGTGGCTTACACTTCCAGAGGAGATCGTTATCTCTGATGTCATAAATCCACTTAGAAATCAGAGAAGAAAGACGCTTCAGAGCTTTAATTAATATTCCTGTTTACTCATTTCAAAATGTGTCCTAAACACACTCAATATTTCTTTAATTAATGACAAAATGAAAACGAAATAAAAAATATATCAAACTATTTCGTAATAAATTACTGACACTGATCCCCAGATGTCAGTACTGAACTGATGAAAATTATGAAAATTATAATAATAACTTTATTTATTGTAGCACCTTTCAAAAACAAAATTGCAAAGTGATTTACAATAAAAACATATAATAAAAGCAAATAAGATCCTGAACTTAAGATATAAACATGATAAAATAATTTAAATAATTGCAACAAATACCACCAGATTAAGAAAAAGCCATACGATAAAAGTGAGTTTTAAGAAGAGATTTAAAGGAGGATTCTGTGTTTGCCTGCCTGAGAGCGCCAGGCAGGGAGTTCCACAGCTGAGGGTCCCGGAGAACAGGGTCCCTTTAGTGACAATTCCAGATTTTGGAACCATAAGTAGGGCCCTGCAGGAGGATCAAGCAGCGATCAGGCTCATTGGGACTTAGCAAATCACAGATAGAGCCTGACTATTCAAGGCTTTAAAAACAAGCAGTAAAATCTTAAAATCAATTCTCAGACGTAACCAGTGAGGAGCAGTAAGGATCGGTGTGATGTGGTTACTTCTCGTAGTATGTGTTAAAAGCTTGGCAGCAGCGTTTTGTATCGAATAGTCTGCAGAGGAAAGGAATGACCTGATCTTGGTTAGCTGTCTCAGTTGTGCAAAGCAGGACTGCACCACTTTAGTCACCTGAGCATCAAAGGACAATTCTGAATCAAAAATGACACCTAGGTTGCATAATTGCATTTTTGGACATCCGATTTATAATCTCGGCGAGGCAGGACATAATACAGGATGCATACGTGGTACCAGGCTTTATCGGGACATACAGTTGGGTATCATCCGCGTAGCCATGGAAATCAATGTCATGACTACGCATGATTTGGCCCGGGGTAGCATGTATGTATATGGTAAACAGGAGGGGACCCACAATAGATCCTTGGGGGACCCCACAAAATAGAGGTGCACAAAAGGTGGAGGCATCTCCAAGCATTACAGAGAAGGACCTGTTCGACAGATAGGAAATTAACCAATCCAGAGCCACATCACTGATGCCAACATAGTTCTTAGGTCATAGATCTGTTCCCTCAATGATCTAATGAACACTGCTACTAAGATCTGGCTAATGATTATAACTGCATTTGTCTCTGTCATTTTCCTGCAGTGGTGATCATGTGCATGGGAGCAGACAAAATACGAGAGATCATGCTGGCTGCACACAGACAACGGTTGACCAACAGCAATTATATGTTCTTTAATGTTGAACTCTTCAATGCCTCTTCTTATGGTAAAGTGAATGTCATTACTTTTAAATTTGTGTGTTTTACAAACTAATGCGATAATGAAAACCCAACTGCATTATTTTACATTTTATGCAGTCTCAGTGTATGAATATGCTTTCTAGTAATCTATAGTGCACTCCTATATATTTGGACAGTGCCACATTTTCTGTTGTTTTGGCTTTGTACTCTGTGAGAATGTGAAAATGACAACCTGTGACTGTGACATCTGGGACATTAGATTTTAAATGAAATAATGACTGTTGAGTGTGAAGTGCTGACTTTCAGCTTTAATTTGAGGGTGTTTACACACGCATATGGGGTAAAACGAATGTTGGAATTGTAGCCCTGTTGTTGTGCTGCTTCTCTGTTAAAAGATATTTTAGAGTTGGTGGAGATTAAACCAGAGCTAAAAGTAGCTCAAACAAGACTCTAAATGACTGATAATGTTGCTCTTCATCTGCTAGATGTGGAAATAAGCAACTGTTTGCTAACATGTCCTGTATTACAATCCAGCGTGAAAGTCAGACATGCTACATATACCCATTGACCTCCCTGACCCACACGTTTACTTTTGGCCTCTTTACATAAATGGCACACTACTTGATGCAATAGGAAACTGGGCAGGGTTCAGAGTTTTTTCTCTTTTAAAACAGCTGCCTCTGGTTTTGTGAAATGTTTTGTTTTCTGTTTTGCCATTTTGTTTATTACTTTTGTTCTTTATTCTTTCCTAAAATATTGTGTTTTTCTCCTGAAGGTAAGGACTACACTGTAGCCAGCTACTTAGATCAGTGATGCCTTACTGTAGATGCACGCAGTTTAGCTTTAGGGATCAGTATTTTAAAAATTTATTTTGATCAAACAATAATGTTTTTAACAATAATGTGTGGAAAATGTACCTTTTTCTGTCCCTCTTAAATTTAATTCTAGGCAATGGCTCGTGGAAGAGAGGAGATAAATATGACAATGATGCGAGGCAAGCCTATGCTTCTCTGAAAACTGTGACACTGCTCAGGACAGTCAAGCCAGAGTTTGAAAACTTCTCCATGGAAATGAACAAGTCCATCAAAAAAGCTGGGTTTCATGACTGCAAAGACTGCGGAAGTGTACGTATGTCTGTCTATCTCACACTCAATTATTTTCTCAGCCTTGAACACATCTTATGGAATCTCTGAAATATTACTGACTGATGTATGATGAATTTGCAGACAGATTTGAGTGTACACTGTCCAATCTGCCCCAAATTTCACATGTTTGATAAGAGTCCTGCCTGGAGACATCTACATGCCAATATTCAGTCATAGTCATAGCACCACCTACTGGCAACAGGAAATGACACGTTTTATACTTTGGCGTACTCCTCTTAGCAGGTTGGCCAGATCCACCTCAAATTTGTCCAGAAAAACTTTAAGATCTTGACGATGCTATATTGTGAAGCTTGTGTGTTTTCTTTGAACGGCGTGTCCATGGTGTGGTATTGAATTTCGATGTATCACCATGACACGTTGTAAGTTGTTGTAACTTGAGTGTACACAGTCAAATCTGTCCCAAACTTCACATGTTTGATAAGAGTCCCAGCCTGACATCTACAGGTCAATGATGAATATTAGTCATTGTGTCACCCACTGGCAACAGGAAGTTAGCCTTCAACGAAGCAGCCCTCGTGGTACGTTTCATCTAGATGTAAGAAATTAGGGTGGTACATGTATTATCCCAAGACATACAAAAAAGCCTCTTGGAGCCATATCCTAATCCCAACAGGAAGTCAGCCATTTTGAATTGAATGTGCAATTTTAGGGCATTTTTCGGCATTTACAGGCTCCGTACTTTAACAAACTCCTCCAAGAGTATTAATTGGATCGAAATTTCAGCAGTGCAATCTTAAGACCTTTGGGACCGAAAGTTTGGTATGTAGCTGTGGTGTGGTGTCAAATTTCCATGTTTTGCCATGAAACAGGAAGTAGTTTGTAACTGGACTGTACATGGTCAAATCTGTCCTAAGCTTCACATGTTGGCCTGACGACATCTACAGACCAATATAGTCATAGTCACAGCGCCAGCTACTGGCAACAGGAAATTACAGTTTCTATACTTTGATGTACACCTCCTAGCAGGTTGGCCAGATTCATCTCAACTTTGGGCAGAAAAGCCTTAAGACCTTGATAATGTGATATTATGAAGCTTGTGAGTTTTTGTCCGTGGCGACGTGGCGTATTTCGATGTTTCAACATGAAAAAAGAAACTGTTAACTCTACTCCACATCGACTAGATTTCACATGCTTGATTAGAGTCCCAGCCCTGAAGACATCCACAGGCCAATATTCAGTCATAGTCATAGCACTACCCACCTGCAGCAGGACATGACACGTTTTATACTTTGATGTACTCCTCCTAGGAGATTAAGCAGATCTGCTTCAGATTTGGGCAGAAAGGCCTTAAGACATTGATGATACTCAGCAGTGAAGATTGTGAGTTTTCATCATTCACCGTTTTTATTCGCCATGAAAAACAAAGCTGTTTTTGAGGAACCAAGGATGCTTGAAATCTCACGAAACTTGGCACATGCGTCAGACACAGTGTATTTTGTTGTTTGATACGGGTCCCTGGCTTGGATGTGGTAAAATGGCTCGATAGCGCCCCCTACAAAATTTCAATGAATTAGCCCTCACGCTACGTTTCACCTACATGTACAAAAATTGGGAGGCAGATGTATCATCTCTAGACTTAAAAAAAAGCCTCTTGGAGCCATATTCTAAACCCAAAAGGAAGTCAGCCATTTTCATTAGGGGGTTGGGGTTCATATAGCATTTTATTGAATCTGCTCATCAAATCTGGTACCAAATCTTTTTAGGTTCAGCTTTCAACATTTGTTACTACATTTATAAATAACTAAAACTCAAAAATCAGTGATCACCTATTGGATGTCTGAGAAGGCAGAAACAGTTTTGAGTATCAGTTATGTTCACAATCTGAAGCTCTAACCTAAAAATGAGATGAGCAGCAGAAGATATAAAATGTTGATTAATGTACCTGATACATCGAAACAACAGCTGTTAAAGATAATTATTTTTCAACAGCTACTTGATCCAAAGGCTGGACGTTCTGAAGAAGAACTAAGTATTAATCTGATTAAGAATTAAGTTGATCATCTTAAAATGCTGATATGATATGCAAAAATAAAAATATAAAATGTAACTGGGAGATTCCAACTCCTAAAATTGACACAATCAACTAGATCGTTTTAATCGAGATGGCTCATCACTGACAACATCACTGTTGGTCTTGTTGGACTACAAAAACACAGTCCACTCACGGCCATAGAGTGCTGCAACAGAGATGCATGATGTTTCTTTTATCTCACTAAGGTTTTTTGTGTTTTGTTGAGTACAGTCACCAGCAGCTAGCAAAAAGCAAGTTTCATTTTGGCCTGTCATCAAATTGTGGAATTAACGTTAATTATCGACAGCTGATATAATCTGCTGCCAGTGATGTTTTTCATTTCAACCAGAGAAAAAAGGCAGCTGCAGCTAAAAACAGGGGTGATCTCATTTTCATCCTGGGAGTTAAACAGTACAAAGTGGCCCACCTAAATTGGGAAAAGGTTGCTGGGAGGGCAATAAAACCCTTAATCTAGAAGCTCCCAACCAACAAAAACACATGACACAATGAAAAAAATCAACTAAAACATTCTAGTTCCTGAAAAAATAACTTTAAATGCTACAAGGACTCTTAACTCACATGGTCTGCAACCTAAAAAAAAATAATCTTGCTAAATATACTTTTATCTGTCTTCGTCCCGGCCTCATCTTATCATCACTCTGCTCTGTGGCTGCAAAAAATAACATTCAAAATATTTAGAAACAGAAATAAAATTAAAGCTTGCAAACTTGACAGTGCATTACAAAAGCACATTGTCGTCTTGTTACGGCGCTATGTGCGTAAGCTCCATGGCTACAGCATAGGCTTCATTGAAGCTGACCTGCCCCTCCTCAAAGATGTAACTACACACTGGGGCTATGGCTGCTACAGCTCCCCTGTGGGGACAGCAAAAACTGTTATTGGTCATGGTGGGCTGCTTGTGTTTTCTCATAGTATTTTTTAAATGTCAGTGGTGATTGTTGATAGTTCCATAGTTTTGCAGGTATTTGTTCATAAACTAGCATGTTGAACATATTTGGCCTGATGACGGTGCTAGAGAAAAAGTCAAGGGGTTATTAGGATTCATCCTCTGGTATCCATAAATGTCTGTGCCAAAAAAATTCAAATCTATCTTGTAGATTTAGAGGTATTGGGTAATTTTTGAAATTTTTGACCTGATGATGGTGCAAGATGAAAAGTCAGGGGATCACCAAAGTCTGTACAAAAATCCATGGCCATCCATCAGGGTTAGGGTTAGGAGCCTGCTATAGTCGGCACTGTGCCTTCTTGTTAGTCTAGTCCAGTCCGTTGTCCAGGTGGACTCCTAGGTACTTGTTGTCCTCACCAACAGTGATGCCTCATAGTGATGCCCAGATCCTGTGGGCATCACTATGTCTGGTTTTCTGAGAATAAAAAGGACATCGTAGAAAAGGTTTCAGTCGTAGTCATCTGGACACTGTTTTCAGAATCAAGACGTTTCGGCTCCCATCCAGAAGTCATTCTCAGTTGTGAAAATAGTTGTGAAAATTTTATTCTGTCCTTTTTATCTTAATAAAAAGGACAGTTATTCCTGAGGTACTTGGTGCATCTCGTCTTACCTCCGCTATTTTGAACTTATGAAGCAATATGTCAGTGACAGAGATACAAGATAATAATCAAATGGAATTGTAGACAATGCGTTGGGGGTCTGCCACGTGGTTACTGGGACATGGTACTATAACTTAAATGGTTCAAAATGGTATCCAAATCTCTGTCCACTGTAGTGGACATCATGCATGAAAGGGTTAAAATATAACAATTTCGTCTGGAAGGGGCTTAGAAAATTAGATGGTCAGGCCTTCCCCCATGGAGCCCCACCGACAATGCCAGGACTACGTTACTGAATTTAAGTTATCAACTATCCAAAGCATACATTGTAAAAATTGTCTTAAGACATTGTGACTGTTGTGCATTATGCAGTATTGTAGCTATTGTACAATCACTTCCTCTTTATGACTATGTTCCATTTCAGGTCAACATGTTTGTTGAGGGATTCCATGATGCCATGTTGCTGTATGCCATCGCCTTGCATGAAGCCATGAAAAATGGATACAGTAAGAAGAACGGAACAGAGATCACGTCACGCATGTGGAACAGAACTTTTGAAGGTAAAACACACTGCTTACACTAAGTCAGTGATTACTGCCACACCACTATGATCAGTGTTACTAGTGTGTGGTGTGGTAAAAATCTAACCCTAACCCTTTTACTTTTTTACAGTTTTTAGTAAACACTGTCACAACTCTTGTCAATCAGATTTATTTGTCTTTCTAATATATGCAATTGTATCAATTACTTCCTAGCTATTTTTTTCTTTAACTTACAACTAAGACTTACAACTATTTCAAATATTCTAAAAATAATATACAGCATTGGCACATTTGCTGTTTCAAGCTCCTATAAAAGCATCATCAGGAGCAGGTAGAGGTGTAAATACCAGGTGTGCCAACTGATTGCCCAGTTGCACCAATTAGGCTGATGTCACAGGCCTAAACTGGCCTATGATCTCAATTACATGATCGCAAAGTTTAATACCTACTCAGATATGAAGCAGAACATGTTATATAAAGAACCATACTGTCATTCAGAGTTATCAGTTAAAAGTTCCTGTTCTAATCAAAAAGTCTCACTACTTGTTTCAAATACATAAATAGCCTACATTACGGTGGCTGAGAGACCTTAACACACTGGGACATAAGAAAACATATGCAAATAGACAAAACACAAGCAAAATGAAGAATGAAAACTGTGGCAAATAAATAATAAATAAAAAATATAGTCGCAAGCGTCAATGGCCGGGGTCCAAGCAGACTGCAAACATTTGGATGCTTGTTTTTTCTTATTTAATTGACAAGAAGCAACTCTTGATTTTCTTTAAAATAATTCATCCTGGTCATCCCTATATGCTGATGCTCTGTTGAGGTATATAAATCTACTTTCAGAAACATTTGATGTAGCTTATGAAGCAGTGAAGAGTGTTTCACATGACTCCATTTGTTGCTATTTTGCTAAAAATTGATTGGCTTGTATAACTGAAACGGATTGGTGTATCGAAATTTCTTTAACAACTTAAGATCAGTGAAGTCTGCAGATGATCCTGACTAAGTTTTGGGACGATTGGCCCAGTGGTTTCTGATGAGATGTCGAAAATAGGATTTTGAAAAAATTGAGGAAAAAAACCCCACAACATTTGACATTTTTAGAGCAGAAGACCAGATGCCGATTACTTGAGAGATTAAAATGATGAAAGCATTTTGACTCTCGGCCATACCATTTTTTGAGATAATTGCGAAAATGTAAACTTTATTATTACAGCGTCACCTCAGTCATTGACTGTCTATGAGCCTGAGTAGTGGATGGAATTTTTAATGTTTCTAGGTCTTACAGTTTTTGCTGCACAAACACTTTCAGCAGAGAAAAATAATAATACATTTTCACGGGGTCACAATAGGCAACCTTTGACTTGAATGGGAAGTCATTGGGGATATGTGGTTTCTACACATCTTCTCAAAAGTTGAGGCATTGATATCACATGTGCAAAACTGGGGTATATTTGTCTGTTTAAACTTAAAACACTTAAAACTGTTGGTGATTAAAATTGAGAAAAAATTCAGAAAAAAAAATCCAACATCATTCTGCTGGTTTCGGGTGTATTGTCATACTTTGGTGAAGTTTGATCAAACTTTTGGTGAAATAGAAAATGTTGTGCATACACTACTAATTACAGTGACACACTGAATGTCACTGCGGACTCATCGTTTGACCGATATGAACACCGTTTGAAATGTGATATCTAGTATCCAAAGTGTCTGTGTCAATGTAGGTAGCATTTGAAAGAAGACTTGTGGAGATATAGATGTTAATAGATTTTGCATATTTTGAAAAATATAGAGTGACAGAATTGACCGTAGGTTGTAGTGAGGCAAACTTTTATCACACATTAGTGGATGTGCAGAAAAGAATTCCGCTCTCTAGGACCTACAGTGAAATTTCAATGATTTTTGGAAGTTTTGACTGCAATATTCATAAATGATGCACTCTGCATCTCGAAAGCAAGTGTTCTGACTTCAGCAATTTCAACAACTAGCTGGAAACTTAAGTGTTCAACCTGAAAGCTCGCTCCCGTAGACACAACATTAAAAATGTGGGGATACCCAAGGGAGAAAAAGAAGAGAAACCCACTAAATTCATCTCCAAATTCATCCCCAAGTTGCTTGGGACAGAGCTCTTCCTAGGGTTGATACTTTGCCGGGGGCCAAAAGCAACCCCTGGAATACGCGACAAAGAGGATGTTCCGGATTATAATAACCAGGTGTTGATGCAATGTTGTGGTTTTTTTCGGGACGTGATGTGGGACTGTGTGATGGAGGAGTCAAGTATAGCCTGTATTACCCGGCGAAGCTATACATCCATCATCCGAACGGAGCATTCACTATCTTCTCAGATCCAAGGGACACCAGCGTATGATACTATGAGAGTTCTCTGTTGAATATAATTTCATAATATCGCAGGTCGTGTAAAATCTTTTACTGTCCTTTTTATATGGGCGTTGTTGCCAAGCATTAACTTGATTTATATTTTTTTCCTTTTGACTCATTCACTGGTGTAATGGAAGTAAGACTCTTTACTCAAGTAATGTAGTTAAGTACAATTTTTATCAGACTGGTGTAATTTTCAGGTTATTTTAATCAAGGTAAACACAGTGGACAGCCATGCATAATGGCACTGCGCTCAGGTGAGGCACTTCTCAAATCAGAGGCTGCAGATTTATCAACAAATCTGACTTGCTGCCTTCAGATGGCTGCAGGAGTTTAATGAATTAAAGGAGAAGTTTTTCATAGTGTAGAGCAGCTGTGAATAAGAAATAATGTAAGAATTACTCTTGTTAATTTACCAAAAAAATGCATACTGACTCACCGATGCTCCTGCTTTAATTACACTAAACGTTAATTTTTGATGTTGATTTAAATGCATTAGAAAAACTGCCTACCAGCACCTTTACAGGTCACTTATTAATAGGGCTTCCTTCGACTAAATATTCTCCTAACGTTCATTATATTAAATTATTTCAAGTTACATTTTTGGGGCATCAGAAAATGATTTGTACTAACTAATACCAAGTAATGGTATCCCATAAAAAATAAAAACTTGTTTTGGGCTCATTCAAATATTTAGTTTGTAGAAGATTGGTTATAATTTGTCAGAGGAATGTTGAAAAAACACAAGTGTAAAAAACATAAATAGAAGGACTTAAAGCTAGGGTAGGTAACGGAGAAACTAGCAAGAGACAGCTAGATTTTGAAAGTATCCGACCGAAATAATCCCACCCCCTCCCTCAGGCCTCCCTCCAAAGCCACTGCCCTGAAACACAACATGCGCAGTGAGTTCATGGCAGAGTCCGCACAGGTAGGCAGACAGATAGGCTGGGCTTTATTACAGGCCTGCGACAGCCACAGATTATTTTTTTTAGAGCATTTGATTTATTGATTGCTTTTGGGATGGAAAGAGAATTTCAACAAATATAGCAAAAAATGCTTCTGAAATACATATTACCTGCCCTAGCTTTAATGGCCAATGAACACAGGATCCAGCTGCATCACACTCTAGCTCAAGCTGCTATTCTAGTCATCCTGTGAGTGTCCACCGGCTCCGTGACTGCAGCGGCTCACACACAACTCTTTTCCCTGCCGCTATCTTAACACGCCGGCTCTATTATTATGCTCTAAAGCATGAAATTCACTGTGAATATATATATATATATATATATATATATATATATATATATATATATATATATATATATATATATATTTTTTTTTTTACTCTCTACTTTCTTGGGAGTGTAGCTAAATGAAGTTCTCATTGTTTTCATGATGGTGGACAGGAATCGCTGGCCAGGTATCGATGGATGTCAATGGTGACAGAAACGGAGATTTCTCTTTGATGGCCATGACCAATGTTGAGGCAGGGACATATGAGGTAAGAAGAAGCAAAATTCCAACATTGTTATGAGCCACCCCCAAGGTGCTAACATCTACCCTATCAGGCAGAAGATGGTAAATGTACTTTTTATTTCAACTAGATGATAATATGGTATGCTAACTTACAGGTGGTGGCCAACTACTTTGGTGTAAATGGAACTTTTCAGCTGCTGCCTGCCTTCAACACTGACCATTTCACTCTGAGAGGAAGATATAAAGCACACACAGAGATACCGGACAAATCATGTAAATGAACACTGCTGTTCTCTGAAACCTGTGACTATGAATTTGTATATAATCTACAGTATCTGTGTATGATGGAGTACATGTTTTTACCAAAAACTGCTCTTACAAACAGGTGGACTAGGAGTATCAGCTTTGACTGGAGTCATAGTGGGAGCTGTTTTGGGAACTGCAATGCTTATAGCATTCTACTTTTTCAGGTAACAAAATGTGATATTTATCTCCTCCTGTATACTAATATTGTCGCATTCAAGTACTGTCTGTCAAATGTTGTTGGCTGGCTCACCCGTCAATTAAACCTGGCCTCCCACTCAAACGCTTTGAGGCTCTTGTATTCCTTACATAATAAATGATGTATCTATTTGAAAATTACTTTTACATTATTTTTGACTGTAAAATTGATGACTTGAATAATATTATTTTACAATTTAGTTCTTTTTACCTAGTTTTGATTGTCTATTCTGTTGGTTTTAATCACCAACCTCAAAGCTGAGAACTGAGGATGCAATGACACTGCAGTCCAGCATTGCAAGGGACACAAGTCAAACAGTCACAATCACACAGGCCGGAAACAGACCTTAAACTGACCCATATTATCTAAACCTCTTATATGGAACTGACAGCAAAAATGAGCACGTCCAAATGTCTGTTAAATATAATTGTGTATTGCATAGAAACAAAAACTGCATTCACACAGCTATGTTTATGTAAGTACAGTACATGTACTGCGGGATTAAAACTAAAAAAAGAGTCTCTTTGTAAAATGTAATGGACTTTTACAACACAGTTTAGATAATCTTTTTCAAGTTTTCTCTACCAAACAAGTAATAAGACTCTGTTCTAGCCGTTGCTTCCCAAACTGTGATTTCAGTGAGTAAGATTTTATGATAACTGAAAGGAATGATGGTGAAAACAAACAGGTTGAAAAACAAGATTTTTCTTTTAACGTGTATCCTTTAATTCATTCCTGTGCAGAAAAAACTACAGGATTACCATTGAGCGTCGCACACATAGTGAAGAGTGCGACACTGGGAAGCACCGTCAATTGCGACAGGACTCCATCAGATCAAACTTCTCAGCAGCATAATTGGCAGCAGCGGCAGTCCTTTCACAGAAAATCACACATCTGAATGTGACCAAAGACTTTGCAATGGTTGTCAATGGAGCCATGCTGTTAAAAATGAGACATTTTGTGTTTGTATCCTTTATGTTTGTATCCTTTTAATGTTTTGACTTATTGTAACTCAGGACAGTTGTAACAGTCACAAAGCACCACTTAGTTGAATTTTCAGTACACAGGTATATGATTGTATTGGTGAATAGAAAGCTTTGGCCATAATATTCTTTCTGGATTTAAAAAAAATGTATTTAATTTGTTCATTTCTTTAAAATATTTAGATGGTGGTTACCATGACTGAATGATTCAGAACAGACAGTGTATCTAACACTACATTGGCATGCACTAGTAGGGTGGGTGAGGTCTACTTTTGCCTTTCAGGTTGACAGGACAAATGGAGGCCCTATGTTTAAGGGTGCTAAACAATAATAGCAGAGCAAAACTTTGAGGAAATGAGACTGAGACTGAAACGGGATATAGGCTAGGTCTATATCTATAGGCTATAAGCTACTGATATTAAGCTACTGATATTGTAAGGTTTTCATCTCACCATAACCTTGCTGAGATCCAGAAGCCTTTATACAAATCTAATTCCTAATCCGTAACTGAGCACAGAAAACACTAAACACACACTAAAATGAGAAACACTGGGTCACATATCATCTTGAAAGTTCATCTCTTCTACGCCTTTAGATTGCCATATTTCCTTTTTAAATTTGTCTATTTAATAAATTCACTTGCACACTGCATAAGTAATTGTGGTACTACTTTCTGATACTAAAAAAAAAAAGCATGATTTTTTTAATGGTTAATAAATTAATTACTAATGCTTTATAGATCAGTAATAAGCCAGTAATAAGAACAACTTGGGTTGGGTCATGGTCGGTTTGGCTGTACATCTAATTGTCTGCCCAATGAATTTAAGGAAAACTATGATTTATTACAACTCAGGTTTTATTTTTCATCTCTTTCCTTTGGTTCAGTCAGTCAGTTATGATCATCTGACCTGTCTGATCTTCTGAGCACTCAACTTTGTTGCCGTGTTAGCAAAACAACTGTTCTGGAATTTTTTCATAAACAATCGAACAAATGGCCAAAGATGCAAAAAAGTAGTAAAAAAAACAACAACAAATGATTAGAAAAAACATTTTTCCTTTTATAGACCTAGCTAAATACATAAAGCAATTTTCCTGCTGGAGGATAAACACAAACATTGTTTTTATTAATGGCTTATCACTGATGCATTCATTATTAAATTATTTTATAAAAAGACATAAGTTCCATATTATAAAGTCCTTATCAGAAAGTGGAACTGAAATCATTATTGTGATATTCATGATAGATAATTATATTTCTGTTTATAAAGGTAGTATGAGATCCTTTCCATAAACAGTAGTGACTGCATGGAGAACAAAATGTGTAGGCCAGGGCATCTCTGCAGCACCACACTACTTACATTATAATGCTGTTTTGTCACACATTTTACCTTTATCAAAAAATACTTCGGTGATTTGGATATTGCACTTGGCCATATTGCGATTTTGATAATGTTTTGATTAATTGTGCAACCCTATTTTTTTAGTTAACTCTGTCATTTGGGTTGCATTACTCATTCAGAATTTAAAGACAAGGTTGTTATAGAAACAAAATAAAGACAGTGTACTTGGTAAAGAACCTTCCTAGCCTGTTGGTTCAGTTTGTGTGTTGGAGAAAATATTCTGAGGTAAAAACATTTCTAGAGCACCACATTATTTTTTTTTATTTAAAGCTCTGTATAGTATTAATATAATGACTTTTGGTATCGAGTAGGGTATAGTGACTTAACGGTGACCGTAATGTATTTAAATTATTATGTTATTTATAAGATCAATATTTTAAAATATTTTTCTCACAGTATTGAATTTATAGTGATTTTATTAAACTTAATCCTATTTGGTTTCTCTTATATTCATTTTGCCATGATATCTTAAATTACACCCACACGCCTGTTGTACACAACAATGAGTTCATGGTATTTTTCTTATATGTCAGTTATGACATTAGTGCAGGGACTGTTTGATTTGTATAATAGCCTGTCAATTGTTTCTCCATTTGTATAGCAGTCGCAATAACATAAAAAAAGAGAAAAAAATTAAACACTCACATATACATGTACACACATGCATACATACCAGCACAAATATGGCTACCCAATTACTGTGTGTACATATATACAAAGAAATAAAGGTGGGTGTGTGGTGGTGGTAGTGGCTGCTTTGTACCTATAAATATGTACACACAGTACAAGTCAAAGAACATGCAGGCATGGGTACCTGCATATACATATATACACACATACTGTATACACACCTGCAGATATTCTATATACTGGGGGTTGGAGGTAGAACAACTGTATGTGCAAAATTTTTTACAGCCACATACATGCAGATATACACACACACGTGTGAGTACATGTGCGAGGTTACATATAATGCTTTGTACAAAATATGACCAGTGTTTTCTTGTTGCACCATTTAATTTAGTTGATCTTTCTAGAATGCAGATGTCATGAAATTTCTATATTTTGAAATTTCTATTCCTTCTGTTCTCAAGTGTGCATTGACGTGATAGTGAGCAGCTGTAACGAAAGTTTCCCCTCGGGGATCAATAAAGTATTTCTGATTCTGATTCTGATATATCCAAGTTTGATCTAATTGTATTTGGCGATAAACCAAGTTTTTAAAAATAACCTTCCCTAAAATTATCGGTCATTGTTGATAGGACAAAGAAAGATTATTACTATAAGAACAAAACAAAATAAAAAAAAACAGCAATATAGACCTGAGAACCTAATAATAAATAATAAAGAATAATTAATTCCCAGAGTTTTTGAATAGTGCTACAAGTCCAAAATATATGCATACAATTACCTGTTTCAGAAAAGGTACATATACTGAATTACATTTATCTTCAACCATTCCTATTCTATACCTGCATACAGGAGTAAAGTATGTCCTCTGAACAAATTTATAATGAATTAGCTGATGGGCTGGATTTTTTGACAAAAAGAGGATGCCAGACCATATTTGACCAAGACCCTGTAATTCCTTTTCCCAGACCAGCGTGATAGGAAGTTTGTTAAGTTTATGTGAGATTAATGTTTTATAGATACAGTCCTTCAATTTTCTAGTAAAAATAATGTTACCAGGGAATGTGCCATCCAATCAGTCTTCATACACCTTGAAAATAGCAACTCCTACATCAGAATGCTGTTTGTTGATTTCAGCTCAGCATTCAACACAATTTGCCCCATGAAATTGATTGGCAAACTTAACACTCTTGGCTTGAGTACTACGCTCTGCAACTCTCTCAAAGGCGCCGGTCCTTCCTGTCGATGCCTCTGCAGTCCCGGCTCCTATGGCTCCTCCTGTCTCCACTGCGTCTCCTTCCTCCTGTGGCCAGCACTGGTCGGGCAGCTTGTCACTCTGCCTGAGCGACAGCGACTGATGACGGCCTTCTGCAGCATCCTAAGGCCTTTTTTACGTAGCAGTCTTCATCGGGCTGAGCCCCCTCACCCCTGTCCAGGCAGCTCACATACATAATCTCCTCATCCTCTCTTCCCCCCACTACAATTAATCATTAACCAGGGAAATCCGCTTCATAAATGCCATCACACGCTGTTTCCCTGGTGCCACAGTCCTCGATATATTGGATACACTCCTGGACCTTCTGCCCTCACTCTGAGCACACTAAAAACGATTTTAACCTCCTTTTTAACATTTTAAAAGGACTGTGGAAAGTCAGTTTTCATTTCTGGCCCCATTCCCATTCCCACTATCTTCAAACAGAGGAACCTTAGAAACAGCTGAAAAACCTAATATATATTTAGACTGCTTTTCTCCTATCGACTTTCTTCAACTAACTTCAACGATTAATTCATCTAAACCATCAACCTTTCTCTTAGACCCCATTCCAATGAGACTGCTTAAAGAAGTTTTACCCTTAGTTAGCATGTCTTTACTGGATATGATCAGTCTGTCTTTATTAACAGGCTATGTCCCACAGTCTTTTAAAATAGCTGGAATTAAACCTCTTCTTAAAAAGCCCACTCTTGATCCAGGGGTTTTGGCTAACTATAGACCTATATCTAACCTTTCATTTCTCTCTAAGATCCTTGAGGAAGCAGTCGCCAATCAGTTGTGTGACTTTCTAGATAACAATAGTTTATTTGAGGATTTTCAGTCAGGATTTAGAGTGCATCATAGCACAGAGACAGCACTGGTGAAAATTACAAATGACCTTTTAATAGCATCAAAAAATGGGCTTGTCTCTGTACTTGTCTTGTTAGATCTTAGTGTTCCTTTTGACACCATTGACCCATCACATCCTATTACAGAGACTGGAACATTTAATTGGCATTAAAGGAACTGCACTAAGCTGGTTTAAATCCTATCTATCAGATCGATTTCAGTTTGTACATGTGAACAGTGAGTCCTCCGTGCACAGCAAAGTTAGTCATGGAGTTCCACAAGGTTCTGTGCCTGGACCGATTCTATTCACCTTATATATGCTTCCTTTAGGCAATATTATTAGGAAACACTCATTCATTGTTATGCGAATGATACCCAATTATATCTTTCGATCAACCAGTTAGCTAAACTCCAAGCGTGCCTTAAGTACCTGGATGACCTGCAATTTTCTGATGTTAAACTCTGAAAAAAAACGAAGTTATTGTACTTGGCCCCAAACACCTATGAGACGCGTTATCTAAAGATATAGTTACCCTAGATGGCATTGCCCTGGCCTCCAGCACCACCGAAAGGAACCTCTGAGTTATCTTTGATCAGCATTTATCCTTTAACTCCTACATTAAACAAACTTCAAGGACTTCTGTCACCTACGTAACCTGACAAAAACCAGGCACATCCTGTCTTGATCGATAGATATAATTGGGTATCATCTGCATAGCAATGAAAGTTTATAGAGTGTGTCCTAATAATACTACCTAGAGGAAGCATATATAAGGTGAATAGAATCGGTCCAAGCACAGAACCTTGTGGAACTCCATGACTAACTTTGGCATGCACGGAGGACTCACTGTTAACATGTACAAACTGAGATCGATCTGATAGATAGGATTAAAACCAGTTTAGTGCACTTCCTTTAATGCCAATTACATGTTCCAGTCTCTGTAATAGGATGTGATGGTCAATGGTGTCGAACGCAGCACTAAGATCTAACTATTGCAATTCCTTATTATCAGGCTGCCCGTGTAAGTCCCTTAAGACTCTCCAGTTGATCCAGAATGCTGTGGCATGTGTACTGACAAGAACTAGGAAAATATATCATTTCTCCAATATTAGCTTCTCTGCACTGGCTCCCTGTAAAATCCAAAATAGAATTTAAAATCCTTCTCCTCATCTACAAAGCTCTTAATGGTCAGGCACCATCATATCTTAAAGACCTCATAATACCTTATTACCCCATTAGAACACTGCACTCCCAGAATACAGGGTTACATGTCCTAGAGTCTCCAAAAGTAGAATAGGAGCCAGAGCCTTCAGTTATCAAGCTCCTCTCCTGTGGAATCAGGTCCCAGTTTGGGTTTGGGAGGCAGACACCATCTCCACATTAAGAGTAGGCTTATGACATTCCTCTCTGAGCTTATAGTTAGGGTTGGCTTGGGTGAGTCCTGAACATCCCTTAGTTATGCTGCTATAGGCCTAGACTGCCGGGAGACTTCCCATGATGCACTGACCTCCTCTCTCCTCCTCTCCCTCTCCATCTGTATGCATTTTTATCCCATTAATGCATGTTACTAACTCGACATCTTCTCTCTCCCGAACTCTAAATAAAACAGTTAGTATGGATCAGCCACAGCAATTTCCTGCTGTTGTTTCCTGCCCACAAAAAAAAAACAAATAAAAAAACCCTGTTGCAGGCCTGAGCGCAGCTTGTGTGTGGCAGCCCAAAGCAGTACCAATGACGTCTTCACTTACACAAGCAAGGCAACAGTGGGTTACTCACCCAAGGTGAACAGTTCAAATCACCTCTTTGCTTTAAAGTCCAACCACAGTCCCAGTGGAGATGAAGAAAATTAACAGCTGGTCTGCCTCACCCAGAGGTGCACCTGTGCTTTTCCGGTTACACGGTGCGCTGTCTGGTGCTCTGTGCGGGCTTCAAAGTCCATACATCACATGTTAGCATGGCATTAGCGAGTAGGCTAACTAATAGCTAAGCAGCAGATAGCCCCAGAAACACAGTACAGTAGACAAACACTTATAGCCATATAACACACTTTTTACAAATGAGTCAGGCTAATACTAGAGTCTCTAAATCTTACTTTTGGCTTACTTTTGTAGCTAGTCGCTACATTAAGAGAAAAACACACACTTGGGGCGGTGATGCAGGCACGCACCTAATTTTTTCCATACTCCGACATGGTCTGCCTGTTAGTCCCGCCCCCTTAACCAATGATAATTTTAGAAACGTGATGTCTCTCTATACAGACTAATCTTAGGCAGATTTAAACTCTCTAACAATTAGCAGGATAATCTGTCACACCTTGTGTTGAGGCAATGTACCTTTCAAACAAACTATGGAAAGGTTACCATCTTAAAGTGACATAGCCAATTATTGTAACAACTGTAGGATTTCTACTGCAATGCAAATTTTAGCTCTGGGGATTTACCCAGGTACATAGCTAATTATTAAAAAGTCGTACTCTCATATCACATTGTCCTTTAAGAAATTTTTCACATTGATGAACAATTACACTGATTAATATTTTGTTATTTCATAATTGCTGAATTATCGCCATTATTTCAATAAATTCAGATCACTTTTACTAATCTTTATTGTTGACATTGTTTTTTTTTAACTTCTATTTGCCTGTTATTCTGATTATTAGTATGATATGAAAAGGTGCCTGAAATTGCAATAGCAGTGTTAGGGGTATTGATTGAAAGCGTGATCGCTGAAACGGAGGATGGCATTTCATGTACATTATATTATACAGGGACATCTCCACAAGTATTAACCAAGGAAAATAAGCCGAATCCATGCTTGACAAATGTTAGTTTTTACAATTCCTTATGACAATGAATCATTTTCCGCCACCCTGGCCTACATTGGCACCTCATAAACCCTTGAATATAACAAGGACTCATTGAAATCGGTTGAGAAATGTAAACGTTATAGTGCTTTCTATCCAGAAAAATGGCAGCTCCCCCATTTACTTGTATTTGTTTACAGGCCAGTCTTGCAGTACTGCTTTTCACAAGTCATCAGAAATACCTGCAAACTCATTTCAATGAGGTGAAGGCATCTTCTGTGGATAATTGCAGTACATCCACACTTTGTTATTGGCTGCATTAGTTTCTGATTTAGACATTTCTGTTTGTGATCTGTATAGTGATTATCAGTGCATGAACACGCTAAAAGACGTGAAAATAGCTCCTCCTAAATGTTTCACACTGGACCTTTAAGTATCCCAAATTAAACCCACCTAGGTGTCAAGCTTTGAAGTGTTGATGCTGAAAATTAAAGAGGCCACTCCAGTGTTATATGTTGGCATCTATCGACCCAAGGAAAATCCAGTGTATTTATCTAAATTTCTGAATTTTTATCATCAGTTATTTTAAAATATGATGAGATGATCCTGGTTGGTGATTTGAACCTACACATAAATAACACCTCAAATTCTACTGCAGTTGAGTTTTTAAATATTACTGAGTCCTTAAATCTGGTTCTCTGACCCAACTCATAGCCGCCATACTTTAGACATGGTGTTTACACTTGGTTTGGAAAGAACGTGTCTGTGTTGGACCTCTTCATTTCTGACCACTCTGGTACAGGCAGCACCAAAGGCATGTAAATGCAACACTCAGTTTCGGGTAGTTACTGAACATACAGCTGATGAATTCTGTTTCCTTTTTAGCAAGGAAAAACACAACTTGACTTTTAACTCAGATATAAACAAGGTGCTATGACAATTCAATCAAATTTGTGATTACACTGGACACTGTCGCCCCACTTACAACCACAACAAAAAATGTTTTCAATTCTTTCCCATGGATCAATGAGGACATTCGAAACCTTTAAAAAGCAGGAGAAAGGAGCGCAAAGGGAGGACAAGAAAACTCCAAGTCCTTTACCTACAAATGAAAGATCAACTGGTCATCTACAATCAAAAAGTAAAATGCAAGAGACCAATATTTGTCTGAGTTAATAACCACCAATCAGGACAATTCCACATTTATATTTGCAACCATTAATCGGCTTGTCATACCTCCCACCTCTAGTCTCTCTGCTTCATCTGCGGCTGACTGAGAGAAGTTTCTCTTCTTTTTTTCTTAACAAAATTAATCAAATTCGAGCAAACATCGCCCCTCCTACTTCTCCCACGATTCTCCCTTGTCCATGTCCTCATGTGCTAGATAGCTTCCAGCCAGTTAATGTGGTTACTATGACTGACACTATGCCCCACATGAAACCCTCATCCAGTCATCTGGATATCATTCCTGCTAAATTGTTCAGAGAAATAACAGGGAAAACAGGCCCTAGTCTGCTCCAGATTTTAAACAGCTCCCTTTGCTTTGGATGTGTCCCAGATTATTTTAAAATAGCCTACATTCAGCCACTGCTAAAAGGGCCTTGCCTTGAGCCATCCGTTTTTAAAAGATTTAGGCCAATCTCAAAATTGCCCTACATTTCCAAAATTCTTGAGAAACTGGTTTTAGAACAACTTCTGGAAGCGCTTAATAACAACAGCTTTTTAGTTTTCTATCTGGATTCCGCAAGCTATATAGCACCGAAACAGCTCTTCCAAGGATTAGAAATGATTAACTTTTGACACCATTGATCATGCTACGCTAATTAATAGACTAGAGGATTGAGTGGGCATTTGTGGAACAGCCTTGGAGTGGTTCTCCTTCTCTCTGTCAAATATAAAATTTGATGTCTCATTTGATTCATTCATATCTTCAACTGCACAGACTACATGTGGAATACTTCAAGGATCAATTCTTGGACCAATTCTGTTCTCTCTGTATATGCTACCACTGGGTCATATTATTTGTCACCATAACATCTCATTTCACTGTTATGCAGATTAGGGCTACGATATTGGAAAAAACTGACATTGCAATTTTTTTTTCTGTGATATATATTGCTATAGGAAAAAATGGACGAATTTTCACTAGATGACTTGAATAGCTATATTTGTGAATAATTAATAATTCTAGAATGATTGGGATGATATTATAGGTGAGTGCATCTGCATAGAAAATAAAAATAACAAAAAAAGCTGAAAAATTACTTTTTACTCTGAAGACTTTTTTATTTGAGTGTAAACCATCCTTTCTTGAACTTTAATGCTATATAATTGGTTTTCAACGCACCAAACACAAAAGAAGGTGAGCGCTGTGACTACTCTTCTGATGTGATTTTGGAGGGGGAAATTAGGAAGTTTAATGCACTGGTTGACTCGCCATGACACACCAAGGGGGCTTGTCTGTGAATGAAGAAGAAGGGTGGTGTCTAGAAGGGATATATCTTTTTACTCCAGGTTAAAACAGATCAGTAAACGTAAAATTAAAATTAAAGGGAGCTTCATTATCACATTAGGGAACAAACATGACAAAATAGGTAATTTAACATTTTATTCCACAATTACAAACCTAACTGTAATCCTCTTACCTTTTTTGCAAATAAGACGGTGTAGTCCCTCATTCGTCCAGGAGTGTTCTATCATAGAAAAGGTTTCAGTCGTAGTCATCTGGACACTGTTTTCAGAATCAAGACGTTTCGGCTTCCATCCGGAAGTCATTCTCAATTGTGAAAAAATGGGACAGGAATTAGAAATTTAAGCTATTCTGTGTTACATAAGCCCTCAGGAAGGAGTCTACCTGAGTATCTGTTGATTAGCTAGTTTCACCTGAAACTGACCTAATTGTTTCCATGATGGCCCAGTAATCAGTAATCAGGGTTTTCTGGCTGCACCTCCCTCATCACTGTTAAGTACCTGATTAGCATATGATTGGCGTGACCAAGGTGCTAATACACTGTGATAGACTTTGGGCAGATTGAATCTCAGACCACCATTTCTGTTTAAAGAGGGGTTTTCTTTATTCACAAAAATAGCTTCCTTGACACCCCGTTCAAACCAACTCTTCTCTCTACTTAGAATCTTCACCTCGCTGTCTTCAAATGTGTGGTTTGTAGCTTTTAGATGCAAATGCATGGCGCTCTGCAATCTTGAGTTAGCGTGTCATCTGTGCTTAAAGAAAACCCCTCTTTGAAAAAAGAAAAGAAAACCCATCTTAACAAAAACAAGAGCGAGAGAGATGCGCCGTCGGCCCACTTTGATTATGCATCAGTGTGGCTGACTGGCCCAGGCGATTGGGCTGCCGGCCCACTGCGGTTGGGCATTACATCTGTCAGCCTCTCTCTCCCAGCCAATTACTTTTGGTCCAGTTCATTCTAACTTTTCCTGGGTCCCGCCCCTTTCCCATCTCTGTGGTGACATTACATGGATAAATAGAGTGGAGCAAGATGGACAAATAAAAAGAGAAAAAAACATAAAGCTGGTGCTGAAAATCTGAGAGAGAAGAGGTTGAAGTCCCTTGAGGCTGATGTGATCAAATGTTTTAAAATAACAAATTATTCATTTGGCGCCATTACCTGTCAGTCATCTCAGCCTAGTGAGCCTGAAGTCACTGGCAGCAGAGGGAAGAGAGAACAAAGAGAGCAGCCCAGTGAGCCCAGCGATACCAGTTCGACTGTTAGTCAAGAATTTGCAGTTGGAGCGGTAAGACAGAAGACTGTCAATAGGGACAATAGGCAAGGATTGGGTTTGGCTAGCTGGCTTAAGCTATATCGGGTGCCTTTTTTTGAAACACGTTCAACTTTTCATAAAGTTGATGCGCTCGTCATTGTCACTTTTCGCGAACCGACAAATCACAGCCTGGACATTTTTGACATGCTACAGCAAACTTTCAAATGTTGAACTCATTGTTATGCATGAATGGTTATGATTATTGACAAGTTTGTACTTAACATTAAGAAATTAGAGACCACCAATGTAGACCATTTTTCTTGCACAAGGATTTAATGAAGGAACAAAATCTACAAATATTAAACTGCTGTATTGTCCAGTTGGAATGAATATTATACTAGTGGTATATAGTATACTATTATATAAAAGTATATGAATATACCATAGACTGTATATAAAGATGGACAATATGTCAGCTCCTAAAAAGTGAAGTCAAAACATCTCAATTTCCCCCTGGTGGCTGGCTGCAGTATAGGTCATAAACCCCGCCCCCTTCATGTTAGTGGATGGGACATGAGCCAAACTAAAAAATCAAAGTACACGTCAAATACATTTTTCCCAAAGATGGTTTTTGTCATTTTAGGTAGTTCTTATCATGCTGATGTTTGTTCAAGTGTTCATTTTCTGATAAGTTTGGTTTTAATTTTGTCATTTAAATTTAATTTGACACGATAAAAAGGGGGTTTCACGTCATGATTGACAGCTGAGGCCAGCTCGCAGTTGAGTTGGCTGGGTGTATGGGCAGGACCTCGATACCGCTACTAAATAATATATATATGCATGTCACTCACTAGCAAACTATGTATTTTGTAAATAGATTTTAAAAAACGGTGTATCCAAGATCCCTTAAATTGGAATAAATTATGTTAAATCAAACAGACTTTTCTTGTAGATTAGTCACGGAAAATGAGAACCGTGCGAGTTTTCCTTTTGTATCAAGCAGCAGAAAAGTTGTAGCATGACATGTTTGAGTTAATTTGTCTTACATCGCACGTCCTGCGATGTGACTATTTACTGCTGAAATGATATATCGTGAAGCCCTAATGCAGATGATACACAGTTATATCTCTCCATCAAACCCTCAACAACCCTGCAGCAAGCTGGCCACACTACAATGTTGCATAGCTGATGTGAGACTGGATGCCACAAAACACTTTGCAGTTAAACTCTGACAAAACAGAAGTGCTTTTTAGCTGCTCGTCCCCTTATCCCAAACATTAAGTGCACTACTAAGAACCTGGGTGTAGTCTTTGACAGTGAGCTAAGCTTTGGACAAAACACAAAAATATCGGTACAATCATGTTTCTACCAACTCAGAAATATTTCCAAAATCAAAGCAATATTATCTTTAGCAATACAGAAAAAATTCTTCATGCTTTTATTTCCTCACACCGGGACTATTGTAACGCCTTGTTTACCTGCCTCAGTGCCCGAGATGTAGCTCAACTCCAGATTGTGCAGAACTCTGCAGCCAGACTTCTGACGAAGACCAAAGGCTCTTCTCACATCACCCCAGTTTTAGCCTCGCTGCACTGGTTACCAGATTCTTTTAGAATCCATTTTAAAATCTTACTCATGACTAAACAAGGATTTACAAGGCCAGGCGCCAGTGTACATCAGTGAACTTTTAACTCCCTACTGTCCAAAAAGGCCTCTCAGGCCTGCTACCTGTTCAAGTGTCCAGGTTAAGATCAAAGGGTGATCGAGCGTTTGCTGTACTGGCTTCTCAGCTTTGGAACAGTCTTCCAGTAGTATTCAATCTGCTGACACTGTTTCTGCTTTTAAATCCTGTCTTAAGACACATTTTTACAGACTGGTCTGAGAACTAGTTCAATATCACGCAAAACCACCAAGGAGTTAGTGACCATATGTTTCAAGGCCATGATTGATGCCTGAAAAAGGTAAATCATTATTTCTAAGTGGAGAAGTAAGGCCATTTTCTATGGCTCTCCAAGGTAACTCAGAGGTTGTGTCATGCCACACTTTAAGAGATCTTAAATGAAAGGCTCAATAATAAAATTTAAATTGAATAAAATTTGGAAAAACAAGGCCTCAACAAGTTGATAGAAAGACAATGTCAGACTCCATAGTTTTCTCTGGGCCCCTGCCAAACCTGACCAGTGATGATGATGTTTAGCCGCATGTCTTCATTCCGCCACAGGATGTCGCGGTGGTGTCCAGCAAACGATGTGGGCTTTGTAGATAATTGGTGGGAAGACCTGGTCTGAGAGAGACGGCATTCATCCCAGTCTGGATGGAGCAGCTCTTATATCTAGAAATCAGAGTTGCAGTCCTACACGCTTCTCTGCGCTTCCAGAGCAGTTACCCACCCAAAACCCCTTAGCCCCCCCGACCAATTAAATTAATAAAATCAAAAGTTAACAGAAGAGGAGTTATACAGAAAAACCCAAACAAAAACGCTGAAATAGCACAACAAATTAGGAGAATTAAATGTGGACTTTTGATGACATCAGATCTCTGTCATCTAAAGCTGTACTAGTGAACGATTTAATATCAGAGTATCATATTGACTTATTTTCTCTTACTGAAACCTGGCTGGGTCATGAAGAATATGTTATCCACTCCACCCAGCCATATTAATACTCACATTCCTCGAGGCACCGGCCGAGGAGGTGGAGTTGCAGCCATCTTCAACTCAAGCCTATTAATCAACTCTAAACCTAAACTAAATTATAACTCATTTGAAAGCCTTGTTCTTAGTCTTTCACACTCAACCTGGAAAACACGACAGCCAATTCTATTTGTTATAGTGTGCCGCGCTCCTTGTCCTTATTCAGAGTTTTTATCAAGTTTAGTCCTTAAAACAGATAAAGTAATTATTGTAGATGATTTCAATATTCATGTGAACGTTGAAAATGATAGCCTTAGTACTGTGTTTATCTCATTATTAGATTCGATTGGCTTTTGTCAGAGTGTACATAAACCCACTCACTGTTTTAACCACACTCTTGACCTTGTTCTGGTATATGGCATTGAAATTGAACATTTAATAGTCTTTCCATAGAATCCTTCATTATCAGACCATTATTTAATAACTTTTAAACTCCTATTACTGTACTACACGCCATTAGGTAAAAACTCCTACTCTAGATGTCTATCTGATAGTGCTTTAGCTAAATTTAAGGAGGCAATCCCATCTGCATTTAATTCAGTGCTATTATTGTAAGGCTTATTGTTGCCACGGCACATGAAGTTTTTGAAGTCAGGTCCGTGTATCATCCGTTTACGTTTATGTTGTGGGTTTCTGACTTCTGCTACTGCTCTACTCGGTGCATGTGCTGAAAGTGGCCGCTGCATGTACCTCGCAAGACCTTGCAGAGTGAAAAAGTGGAATTCTGTCAGTAATTTTAATGATTTGTAAGGAGATTTAGTGTTTATGACAGATATTAACCCAGGGAACGCTATTTATGTGCACTTGGTCACTCCAACATTCATAACAGGCTACAGTCAGTCTGTCATCACAGATGAACCTGGTTGACCTCATGATTAACAGTACTTTTCCAACTTTTTTTTCAAATTCCTTCAAATTTACTGTCTTTCAGTTTCAAAAATGCTTTACAAACGTTTTCTTTGAATCTACGTGCTCCTGCGAGGTAAATGCACGCTGCGGATCAGACTGCACATGAGCAAAGTGGAGAAACATTACGAAACAAAAAAACAGAAAAACAATGAATGGATGATACAAACTGTTGTGTTGTAAAATTGATGAAGATGTTTTCTTAATGTGCGTTTGTTTTGTCTATTTGCATGTTTTCTTAAATTGTAGTGCATTTGCCCTTGTCAGCCACCGTATCACTGACTGCTAATGCACACATAATGATAGATGATAATGTTCAAAAATGCATTTTCTCACAATGTTAAGAAAACCCTTATGACATACACCAAACATTAATCACTTGTTCCAGAGCCCATGGCTGAACTTTCCAATGAATTTACAAATTTTGAATTTGAAATTATTGTTTTTCAGATAAACAGAAAAACAAAACTGGACACAAAGACCTAACCTCCCATACCTAAATGGTATGTAAACAGAAGACAGTAAAAAGAAACACAACCTTCTATCTCATCACAGTGCATGACAAAATCCACACCTGCAAGCATTTAATGGTAACCTATGGAGGTCCCATCTTACATTCAAGTCTTAAAGCTGTGTCTCCTACTATCTCCCCTCTCTCTCTCTCTCTCTCTCTGATTTTTCTTCCTTGGCAAACCATGCTCTCTGTGTGATAGTTGTGTGTTCAGTAAAGAAAACTGTGTGAAGAGAACCAAAAGTAGTTTAGTGAATGCAGTTGAAACAGTGATCACTCATTTGCAGTTTTAGACTGCAGTTTGCAGCAGTCTATCTGAGCAGTGGATAATTGTAAAATGGCCTCTGTTGTGGTTCTCTGTTGGAGACCATCAGTGCATTTACGTGCACTTAAATAACCTGGTTACAGCCAGCTTTCTCCAGTAAGCTGATTTCTTAAATGTCAGATAAACAAGAAATCTCTTTTTCATAATCGGGGTACAGTAATAAAGAAACCTGATTTCCCCAGGTAGATTTCTCCTGGAGATCTGATTGATCTCTGATTTCTTGGTCATGTATACAAGTGGGTTTCTAATTGACTTTTTACAAGTATGCATGTACAAAGACTGAAGACTGGGAAAGTAACAGTGGAGCGGGAGGATGAAAGAAGAGATCATTACACAGAGCGATGCACCTTCTTATTGACTTCCAGTCAATATGGCATGTGAGGTAGGAGCTGCACGTGCCTTTTAGCACCTTGGGCTAGCGTGTCAGTGTCTCAGCCACTTTGGCCTGCTCATTCATTCTCAAAGCATGAAATAACCAGTCCACTCAGCCTCTCAAACATTTTGAGCTGAATGCAGTCACAACTGTGACAGAGATTATTGTCAAAAACAGCTGAAAGGCCTCACACACCTCAGTGGAAGTAAAAGTTTACAGTGAAAGTGAATGCAGAAGTCACCACTGGAGGATCCACCATGAGCATTTTTAGGATTTAGCATTTTAGCCAGACCCAGCACGCACCTGTTGGTCATGCAACATCGTGGGTGTGTTTGATTTGGGTCACTTAGTGCTCATCAGGGGGTGGTCGCACATGGGAGAAGTTTGCCCTCAGGACTTTCTGCCAGAAAGACTTTCTGCCCGACACATACTTTTTTTAACAATGTTGAGGTACAATAATGCTAACCTTAACCCATAATGATGTAATTCTTTATTATATTGCATTGTTGTACCTTTCACAAACTGTTAAGCCCAGCCCGCTTGCGACTGCACATCTGACCCATCCTGACCCTTGGCCAGTGAGTGCAAACATTCAACATGCATCTTTTCCACAGTGTCAGCTGAGTGCAGAGTCTCACTTGCCTAATATCAGACAGATTGTCAACTCATTACACTCCATTTGCAGTCAACTTGGTGGAGTGGGTGGATTCAAAGGTCTGGACCAAGGCAGGAGTGTCACGGCTCCTTTCTTGTTCCATTATCACACGGTTTATCATGACATTTCATGTGACTTTTGTTTTAGGGAGGTGGGGAGGGGTAGCAGCAGAATAGTTCTATAAAACCTTGTTAAAGAGATAAATAAGATGAGTGCTGATACCTGGAGTAGGTTTAAATTTTTATGGTCTCCTTGTCCTGCTCAGCTTTGCCGTATTTAAAAGACCTACAGAAAATTAAATTTTCCTTCCTTTAATGCTCCAGGATTCTCCTACACTCCTGCTTCTGTTTGTTATGCATTGATTCACTTTCAACCTATAACCCATTTCAAACCATTTCTGCACTGATCTAGCTTGTTGCCTCCCTAATTTCTGTGTTGTTTTTCACCCATCAGTTATGTAGTTTTGTTACAAGGGTAAAGGTTATTATGTATGTATGCATTTAAAAACTTAAAAACATACCTTCAGTGTTTTGGAGAGAACAGAGAAGATTTGCAGGGAAACAGCAAAAACAACTCATTACACAACAGCTGGGCTCAGGAGCTGACAGGAACAGGAGCAAGGCGTCTATCAGTATCCGTGGTGATGGATGTTTCCTGTGAGCGGTGAATATATCCCACACTTTACTTGTTTATTTATACCCACCCCTCCAGGATACTTTTCCCTGAGCCATAAGACAATCAATATTGATGAATCATTGTAGTTGTGGCATTGGGTGTAAGAATGAGTTTTTATTTATAGGACTTTATTGACAATCCTAGTTTTGATAAGGTTGATTTATGCCACAAGGATGAATTATTGTGTATTGCATCACACTTTAACATTTCTGTATAAAAGTATGGTGTTAAAAAATTAATCAAAAATAAGGCATTGGAAAAACTAATTGAGTTAAAGGTCCTTGTAGTCCCTGTTAACCCTGCCCATTCTAGGGCTGAGATTTCTCTTGACAATGTTCCTTTTGTTGGACCAGGTGCTTCCTCTGTTCTAGATAACGAGGAGGAACAAGCCGCACTGGCAACACAGCAGGGGACATTGTCGAATGTGAGGCTCCTCCCGCAACTTTGCCTCGTTTTGAGCATTTCGCCGCAGAGTTCCGTGGATCCAGTGTGGATGCCAAGCTAAAAGTTTGCCTCGCCCGCCTTCAGCTAGAGACAGAGGAAAAGCAGATGGTGCGTAAAATAGATTATGACCTCCTAAATCAGGTTACGGCTTGTAATATGGTGTGCTTAATGAGTTCATTTTACGTGCCTATGGGCTTGTGCCAAAGGCCGACAGGCAAAAATCCTGGATCCATAAATAGTCCAGTGGTCAAACCTTGGTTGAATTTGCACAAGAAAAACGAGTTCTCTTTGACAAATGGTGTGCCGCTAATGAGGTCAAGGAAAGTTTTGAATCCCTTCATCAGTTAATGCTATTGGAAGATTTTAAGAGTGCTTTACCAGAGAAGATGGTGATGTTCTTAAATGAACAAAATGTGACTACACTGTCTAAAGAAACTGTCTTGGCCGATGAATTTGTTCTAACTCATAAAAATGTGTTTGTGTCTTCCTTCTGCCCATTCAGAGTTTCAGTATCACCATGAGACATTATCCTGGCCACCCTCACTTCCACATGGGGATCGTAAGTGCTTCTACGTTAACAAGAAGGGTCACATTATTGCTGATTGTCTTTCTCTGAAGTGTAAACAGCAGTTTCTGCCTAGCTTACCACATCACAAAATGAAGACCATGATTTTGATCCCTTTTTCAAACCCTTAATTCAGAGGGCTTTGTTTCACTAACTGGGGATCCAAAAGATCAGCAGCCAGTGAAGATACTGACTATTTTCTGGTTACAGAGCAGTTTCCTGATGCTGTTATGACTACATCCAAAAGTCAGCCTGAGGTCCAACCAGCTGTCATCTCTCTCCAGTCCAGAGGTTGTAAAACTGCCAGCCACCCTGGAAGAATTCATCGCAGCACAACAAGGTGATATCAGCCTTTCAAAATATCACTCCTGTGTTCTTAGCCAGGAAGAAGAAAATGGCCTACGTTTTTGATGATAGCTTGTTGATGCGTTACTGGACTAGTGAAGTCTCAGAGGATGTGGACTGGAGTGTGACTTACCAGGCTATCATTCTCAGGTGCTGTCCTTAGTTCATGACCACACATGGTCAGGACACATGGGGGTCACAAAAACCTATGACAAGTCCTCAAACATTTCTTTTGGCCAGGACTGTTGTTGTTCATCATTTTCGAACCTGCCATGTGTGTCAAGTTGCAGGCAAACCTAATCAAGTGGTTCTCCCTGCTCTTCTTTGCCCCATTCCAGTAATGGGTGAGGCATTTGAAAGAGTAATTGTTGACTGTGTGGGACTGTTGCCAAAGACTAAAGCTGGGAATCAGTGAAACCAATTACGCTATCCAAACCCGTGACCACAGGCGACGCACCAGAGTGTCATGTCAACATGATGTAGTTGTATCGCTCCCGAGAAGATTGAAACAGGTCATCCACAACCCATGATGTGAAGACTGCTGTCTCACCTATGGCTTCCCTTTCAAAAGTGAGCTCTCCTGATGATGGTGGTGGTGATGATGATGAGTTGGTGATGCGTAATGCTACACCACAGAGGGCAAGGCTAAGTAATACTGAGGTATTGTCCAGTTTGCCCCACTACTTGTCTCATCTCCCAGCATGATGACTTTAAGAAACACATGTGACTTCCCGTGGCATTCCCTTCCAAACTTCTGTCATAACTCATGACATTATTCTGACTAACCCTATACCAATCAAGCAGCATGCCTATTGGGTTAATCCAGTTAAGAGGGAAGTCATGAAGAAAGAGGTTGACTATCTTGTGCAAACATCGTAGAAAAGGTTTTAATCATAGTCATCTGGACACTGTTTTCAGAATCAAGACGTTTCGGCTCCCATCCGGAAGTCATTCTCAATTGTGAAAAATGGTCTGAGAACACAAAAATTTAAGCTACTCTGTGTTACTTAAGCCCTGCCCTCAGGAAGGAGTTGATTTGCTAATCAGGTACTTAACAGTGATGAGGGAGGTGCAGCCAGAAAACAATAGGCCTGATTACTGATTACTGGGCCATCATGGAAACAAAAGAAGCTCCGTTTCAGGTGAAAATAGGCAGGGTAAACAGCAGAAACTCAGGAAGATTCCTGAGTGGTTTGAGTCACATGTGTCTTGAAATGTATTTCCAATCACTCCACTGCTCAAGTTTCCATCTCATTCATGATGTTGGTCATCAAATGTTGATTTGCGCTGTTTGGGTTTAAGAGCCACTACCTGTTCAAACAGCAGCCATCCACATTGTTTTTTACAGTATTGTTTTTTTCCTAATGAAGACTGCATGTATAGTTATTTATGAGCTTAATATCCAGTTGCATTTCTTTATGTACCCCAGGCTTCAAGAATGTAACAGGACTGGATCAACTAGGACTGCTGCCTGCCTCAGGTATCATGGAATGACCAGATCACATAGCACTAATAGAATCAAAGTGAATTTATGGTGATTTATGATTAATCTAAAGTTTCTCTATGAGCAGTGTTGGTCATTCATTTGCTGAGCACACATGGTGTTTAGATTTTGCAGGGGAAGATAAAACTGTGTTGACATTGTGCAGTTGCATGTGAGGCTGGAAAACAGTGGCATCCAGGCGGGATGTTTGGAGTGATGCCTGAAGTTTGATTGGTATCAATGTTGTAAACATCACAGAGGGAGCCACTCAGCGTTAGCCTCAACAAAGAAAGCTCATTTCCCCATTACCCTATCAGAAAGTCTATGATGTTGATTTGGACATTATCCATCTGGTCATCATCTGTTGACTTGGATGACGTCAAAAACCTTTTATCAGATAGAATTCTCACACTCTACATGGCCAAGTTGACAATTTGCAATGGAATGCATTCCGTCTCAGGTTTGGAAGAAATGGCTTCCTTCCTTCTTTACTTTATACTTCCCGTCTCATTAGTCTCGTACATGCCTTCTGGTTGTTTTACTTTCCTTCTGCATACCATGCTGTTTTTTCATGTCTTTGAGTTAACCAAATCAATCATATGTTTTTACTTAATTTTGGCAAAAAATAATTTGTCTTTCACAAAATAATCAGTAAACTACTGGGATTTCAAATGAATGTTTCTGATACAGTAAATGAAAGGAACCCTGCTGAATTTAGCTGTTTCTATTCCATGACAACATTAAAATTAAAAACATTTAAAGTTTTAAGACTTTAGAAAATTACAGTGTAAACTGGGAAGAATTACATTGTCCATTGCAGGCCATAATCTAAAGCATTACCAAAATAGCATTCAGTTTTGCACACTCATACTTTACACACTTTTATACAGTTACAAAGACATGTGCAGTGGGTGGGTCAGACAACAGTTTATCCATCTGCCTAGTACAACTATAGCTTGGGTTGTCAGATACATTGAGTGAGCACATGTTTTGGTTTTCGTATCTGTACAGGTACAATGGTACCAAACCTGGCAACCTCACTGTGACAGCAATACTTTACGAAGCTATTTAGCTCTAGCTCTTAACTTTCACGATACCACAAACTTTTTCATTTTTACATTTCTATTTGTGTACAGATTAAACAAACAAGATATATGTTCATTAGTGAGCACTCAACTTTGGACAGAGTCAGGCTAGCTGTTTCCCCCTGCTTCCAGTCTTTATAATAAGCTAGGCTTACCATGTCCTGACTCAAGCTTTGTACTTAACACAACATGAGGCTCCTACAAGGTTTGTTTATATGCATCACAGTCAGCACCAATGCATTAATTACTGTGTGTGTGTGTGTGTGTGTGTGTGTGTGTGTGTGTGTGTGTGTGTGTGTGTGTGTGTGTGTGTGTGTGTCCTTGAATTAATGTGGAACATGACTTGGATTCGAGTTGGACTCAAGTCAGGAATCTGATGACTGTAGACTACACAAATAAATAAAAAGACCTTACATTTTTGACTTCACCTGGACTTGACAAGTGTTGTAATTTGGAATGACTTGTTGGGTCTCTGTAAATAATATTATAAAGAGTATGGTCCAGATTTGCTCAATAGGAAAAGTGCAATGACATAACGTCTGTCATAAATTGGCGCTATATAAATAAAATTGAATTGAATTGATATCCAAACCCAAAATGAAAAATTTTTTTTTTTTTTATAGTGTACAGAGAATCAACTTAATTTTCTGACAAAACATATAGTTGGACTCAATGTGACAGCAGCCAAGCACATTGCATGAGTAGGAGGTAAAAGTGTGTTTGTCAGTGCTGACCAGAAGACAGAAAACAGACATACCTCAGGAATGACACAGCTGATCAATTTATCAAGTTTGGTTGTTTTTGTGGATGAAAGCATTTTTGTAGCGAGTGACATCATTTTAAGTGGATCTAAAGTCTTGGGACAGCTGTAATAAAATGAATCAAGCGCAAGTGTCAAAATCCACCTAGATCTCCCAGTAAAGATGAACACTGTCTGGGATGGAACTTGAGAGTGAGTAATGTCATTAATTTGTGTAATTTCTTAAATTTGACAAATACAGTGTTTATGTAGGTCTGCCATGCAGCTATGAAGTGAGTCAATGAGCACATGGTGTCCATAGCAAGTAACACACCAGAGGTGGCTAACTGAGCCTTGTGTGAATGCCAGATCAGATGAGAGACTGAACAAGGTGAGATTGATCACTGTGCCTTTTTTCCTGTTGTTGTACATCGTTTTATGAAAGCTGCCTCTGGCTGATCTGTGCCTGTTGCCAGTCACTCAGCTGTGATTGTAGCTTTTGGCTGTTTGGCAACTGCTTGTTAGTTATTCAATAATAATTTCAATAATAAAACAATAATGAGAAACTATCTAAATGTCTCAAGCACCACTGAAGCATTTGAATTTAAATCTGTAAAAGCATATAGACCATATAATAAAATTTTAAAGGGACTTGAACACAGAAACACAGTGAGTACTTTTACATGCACATTAATAATCTGGTTTTGATCATATTCAGGATATGGCATTTACATGAGAAGCATGGTTATTCATATGCCTGAATACATGATCATAACAGTATCCAGGTGTCTGACCATTGCCTGCAGGTGTGTCTTGATTCCTGAACATCTCAGCCCTTGATTTCTGTACCGACTGAGTTGAACTCTGGCTGTCTAAATTCTGCTGCATTTACCCCTGTGCGGAATTTAACTTCTTCATGTAATAACTAGTAATAGAAAACAATAGCAATAATACAATTTATGATCTGCATTGCACAAGTCAGACATTCCTTTTATTTCAGTAATCATCGTTACTTCACTTACCATAATAATTTCTGTTTAACTGACTAACTACTACACAACTTGAGTTTATGACACACCTGCAAGCATGGTAGAGAATGATCAGAGACCTGGATGAGATGTTTACAGGCTACAGTATCATGGTTTCTATTGCAGTACTACATCTAGCATGTGCAGGTTTCTCAAAAATGGCTTAAGGGTTTATCCAGGTTTCTGAAAACAGAAAAACATTATCAGAAAATAACTGTGAAAAGACTGGAATGAAATGAGCAACAAGTTCCATTTGTCAGCAGTAAAGGGCGTTTACTATTTGACACATCCTATTGGCTTGAGTTTTTGAGTGACATATTATCTGTCCAAAAGGAATTCAGAAAAAAAAGAGCTGTGGTCTGCAGCAGTGGCCAACACTGCTCTAACCTATCTAGGAGAACAAGGATGTATCTGGCCTACAGTGAACTTACATAGCCACACTACATGGTAGCCAGTTAACTTTGTATATTGTGGAAAGCTACAGGTCCATCAGTCACAAATATTCATGTTGACTTACTATAACAGTGGATTAGTAAATAATATATTTTAGTGTTCTTGGCGTACCTTCTTATGGACTTTGCATTAATGTTAGAAGAAATGAGCAGCGTGGAACTTGTTGCTGGTGGGGCTGTTGATATTGAGAGATGTTGTTGAGACCACACATTTCCCCCATTGTTTTCCTTAATCCCCTTTCACGTGAGAGTTTTTCCAAACTGTTCTAATGCATTATGCTACAGTTAGAAAACAGTACATCTTGAGTAGATTTAGCTCCATGTTGGATTAAATAAAATTTTCCGGTTGTGAGCTGCCACCATTGCTCCAGTGTTGTAGAGCTGATACCGTCGTGAAATCGGTGAATCGGGATGATAAAGTTATCACAATTCATCCTGTGGGAAACATGAATGTCTGTCCCAAATTGTGTGGCAGCCCACCCAATAGTTGTGAAGATATTTCACTCAAAAGAAGAAACATCAACCTGCTGGTGCTGGAGGAAAAGTCAGGGGCTCATCATCCAGGAACTAGGAATGTCTACCAAATTTTCCATCAAGCAGATTTAGATATGTCAATGGATAAGTGAAACATTGACCTGCTGTTTATCCAATCATTTTCAATATATTTCACTCAAACCAAAACTGTCAACCTCATAGTGGCACTAGAGGAGAAGTCATTGGGAATCATCCTCTGGTGACCTTAAATATTTTTGCCAAATTTAATGGCCACCTATCTTGTACTTTTAATGGTATTTCACTCAAAACCAAACCTTCAACCTTATTGCGCTAGAGGAAAAGTCAGTGGATTACCAATGTCAGTAGGCTTCATCATCTGGGGATAGTGAATGTCAATATAAAATTTTCTGACCTTCTATCCAATAGTTTTCAAAATATTCCAATCTGGACCAAAGTGACAGACCAATGGACAGACAGATGGACAGACAGAAAGATGAAAGGACAGATGCCATCCGTAGAGTTCTGCAAATTGCGTGGCTAACAATTCTGGCATGCAATGTCCTACATCAGCAAAATGAGACAGTTAATAATAATACTCTGGGAAACCTACTACTCTGTAATATTATTTATAATAAATGGCCTGAGTCAAGATGTTTTAGACATACAATACTTACTTATAGACTGTCAGAATGTGGCTTTTTCTGATACCACATCCCATTGCACCCTGTGCCAGATCATCCTGTCAACATGTTACAGTTAACACTCATCCAGAGGGAGTAGAAAGTTCTGTTGAACTGACAAAAAATTTGTCAGATGAGGGTCATATGAGGCAGTTATTTTGTGTCAGGTGTACTCATAACTTTTCATGTTATTGTACTTTACTTCACTAAATGTTTTCTGTGCAAGCCGTTTCCAATAAACTTTAAAGTTGAGTGAACAAATTGGCATTTACAATGTATTAAGGTTCTGTTTTTTTCCTCTACATGTTTTGGTGGAAAACTGAACACATACCAAAAAAGAAGATATATCTGAGTCAAATTTTTATGAATTATCTTTAACATTAGCACACATTTTATTGAAAAAAAAAATCATAGCAGATCACATAATCATTCAAATCATCTGCAAATGTTTCACAGTGTGTTTCTCTACAGTGATTGTTGCCAGAGATACACAGCATCAATAATCGATTCATCTTCAGTTTCTCAAATGTCAGCTAGTCTCTGTTCAGTGTTGGACTTGGTAGTAAGTCAGTTATATATCTACTTGTTTAAAACGCCACCCCTTTTTATTGATAGGCCATCCTCAGTCACACCTTGTAAAAAAAGACAAATTAAATGCACCTACCAAAATCCCTTCAAATATCCATGAGGACCTATCGCTGTATGTCACATTTCTCTGCATGTAAACACAAACACCTATTGTACTTACAGAGCCCTCCACAGTACACAACCAGCATGAGGTTACTTTTTCACAATGGAAAGAAAATGGGAACAAAAAACCAACTGGAATACAAACATCCCCAGTCATCTTTAGCAGACCAGGTATTGTCTGTCTCTGGATCTTCCCTGTCTGCCTTAGGCCTATAGCGTATCTCATCCTTAGCTTCACCTTCCAAATGATCAGACATGACATAAGCCTGGTCAAGGGGCACCAATTTCCTGAACCTAATCCTAGCCTGGACCTTTTCCACACACACACACACACACACACACGTACACACACACCAGGCTCTCTGAAGAAGAGTATGATGAGATGGGGGAGGCTGTGGGAGCAGCAGACATAGAAGCAGGGTTGTAAGGGCCAGCTTGGTTCTCTGATTGTCCTTGTAGAAGCTATTCCTTTTTGGCCTGAAGCTGTCGCACAAGCTCCTCCAACTCAGCAGCCATGGCAGACACTAGGAATGAGACTCTTATATCAGGCTAGATCCATGTACAGGGGAAGGTACTCCCACCTCTCCAGTCCCAACAAACTTGTTGCCTTTAAAGGAATGCAATACAATACAAAAGATATAATCCACACCTCTGTTAACATATCCTGATTTTGTGACCAAGCAGAAGGCTCATCAAGACCAGGTAAGTTTACAAATAAAGACAGATGTGGATTGTTATATGGGATGGGCAGTTTTATTACAGTGCAATGCTAAAATACCCAATTCTTGAAAACAATACATTAATTGCTTTAGTTAAAAATCATACAAATGAAAATTAATAGATAAATATAGGCACTAAGTTTATACCAAAAAATATAAATGCTCATAACAAGTTAATAAACATTTTTCAGCAGAAAGGGAGGCTGAAACACCACCACATTCTTGTGCACAAACACCCTAAAACACACACAAAGCAAACCAGAAGGGGGTGATTGTGCATTCTACTGCCACCATATGTAGGGAGAGGGAAGGCCACACTCATCCAGCAGGCACTCAGCAAGATCGACCGCCAGTTTACTATAAAAAAAATTGTAAGCCAGTATTCATATTGCTAATCAATATAATAAAAGATCAATCAAGAAATTAAAGGCCAGCTAAATATTCAATATAAAATAAACAAATAATGTTACATGGAAGTAAGGCTACAGGAAAGTAGCAGCGGTCAGGTCCCACAATATGAGTAGAGGTAAAGTTATTAGTCCACATACATTCATGGTTGATCTACAGGCATTTAAATGATTTACGTCATTGAAGTTAGTAATGTTTAAGGGCTATACACTCAGAAAACACAAGACGAGATATTAAAAAACAAAAAAAGTGAGGGAAATAGTCATTTTAAAACAAGATACAATACCTTCACAAGTCATGTGTCATATCTGAATTATCAAGACTGCTTATGACCTATACTACACACAAACATTTAAAAACAAACTATAAAATAATTCTCTAAACTTAAAATAAGACCACAACATGCCTCTCTATGGCCACTCATCTGCCCAACAACACCCGAGATGACTACCTGTGCATGTGCTCTCTTCCCTATTCTTTGTCTGCACTAGTTAGGAGAGTGTTTGCAGGTGAGGTCCACAAGACCAGTGAGGGAGAAAGGCTTAGTGTCAATAAGGAGCGTTGCTTTCAAGAGCCATCAGTGTGTAATAATAAGAAGGGCTGTGAGAACTTGCACTGCCGATTACCAGTCCAGGGGCCTCATTTATAAACGTTGCATGGCACAAAAGAAGGTGTATGCAACTTTCTATGCAAACTTTGGGATTTATAAAAAACAAACCAACAAACAACAGGAGAATGTGCCCACCTCCACGGTAACTCTGACCCATGCGTATGCACATAAACTGGAGAAATGAGCAGATGGATGAAACGATTGTGTAAAATATATCTAAATATTACCTCTGACATATTATAAATCTTTTTTACAGTTTAATCAGGAATCATATTTCATTGGATCTGTAATTATTAAACAATATTTGCATGTTATGAAATGTATTCTCATAAATAATAAGGTGAACAGTAGGACAAATTACGGTTAAACAAACGCTGTTTTCACTCGGGCAGATACGAGTGCATAGTTCCATATAGTGTTAGCATATGTTCATTGCGCAGAACTGTCAATGAGATAATGGCCCTTTTGATGTCAATTACAATCAGGCTAATTCCAACACCTTAAGGTGTTACGCAATTGGGTAGCTTTTCAGATACAATCAAATGGATGGGTATAAAAAGGCATGCAGTTATGATGCGTAATGACGAACAATGGCTGCTTTGGCACTGTTGGAAGATTTGGCGAATGGAAGACTTCGGAGAGAGCAAATTTTTAGGGACCAACAAGATTGTCTGGCCAATGATGATGAATGAGCCGATTCGATTTTCAAGAACTGTTCTCTTGTTGTTTAACTTCCTGTCTTTGTTTGCTTTCCCTCCAGTTTAGATTGTTGGCCCCTCCTTGATTAATTGCACCTGTGTCTCATTGTCTCCCCTACCTAAGTGTATTTAGTCCAGGTTTTTTCTTTTGTTCAGTGTCAGTTTATCATTTGCATTTGCATGTGGTTTCCCTTCTGTTCAGTTTGGACTTTTCTTCTGTTCCTTGTTGACCTTGCATAGATTTTTGGATTTTGTACCTTGCCTGCTTCTTGTCGGATTTGTTTGCCTGTCTTGGACTGCCTTCCCGTTTTGGACCTCTGCCTGCCTGACTATTCATGTAAGCCTTCCCTTGTAATATATTTACTGAACTGCCTCTGCTCTCCCTCGAAATCTGCGTTTGGGTCCCATTCCCTTGTGTTCCCTGGTTCCCTCCGTGACACTCTTACGACACTGACAACCCTCAGATTTCTGGCAACTGGCACTTTTCAAAGGGAACTGGCTGACAGGTCAGGGATCTCTCAGCCAACTTTTAGCCGTGCCCAGGAACTGCCAATCCAATCCCAGTCCATATGGTCAGTCTCCTGGGGGAATGCACCAAGTGTGGTATAAAGGGAGGGTGTTGCGATGTGTTTTGGAAGACAATGCTGACTTTAAGCAGTTTTGATAAAATTTACTCTTAACATGTTAAGAGTAAATTAGAAATGTAGAAATGTGTCTTCACTCTTAACTTATAATATTTATCTATTGGGTAAGAGATAAATCATTGATATAAGTTAATTGATTTACTAATTATCTGGAGTCAGAGGAGCTACTGTATATAAAAGCAGGAGTTGGAGATTCTTCCTAGAGTCCAGACCATGCTGGACACAGTCATTTTCCACTGCCAAGGGTCCAAATTTAGAGGGGCATAGATGGTGGATAATTTTTGTTTTGTTTGTTGTTTTTTTTTCATCTTTCTGTTTTGGTGAGTTGCAGATTTTACACCTGCTTTCCCTACATGTTAAACTCTAGAGTTTCGTCTGCCGCAGGGGTCAGTCTGCAATGATAAACCAGGTGCAGCTGCTATTTGTATCAATTTCCATTCTCACCTTCTATATTTTGCATGAATTGTCATCATTGTTTGAAATCAGGCCGATGATGGTAGTGTAATCCGGAAACTTCACAAGAGAGTTCTCTCCACGTTGGGAGTTGCAGTCATGGATGTACAACGAGAACAAGAGGGGGATGAGCACACAGCAGTTGGAGCTCCGGTGTTCAGCACTAAAGTGGAGGAGGTGTGACTGACAATCTGAACTGTCTGGGGTCTGTTTGTGAGGGATTCCAAAATCCAGTTGCACAGTGTAGTACTCAAGCCCAGAGTGCTATGTTTTCCAATCAGTTTTATGGGGGTGATTGTGTTGAATGCTGAGCTGAAATCAACAGCATACTGATGTTGGTGTTGTTCTCAAGGTGTGTGAAGACTGAGATGGCATCCTCTGTGGATCTGTTGGCTCTGAATGCAAATTGGTGATGGTCCAGGTTGGCTGGGACGTTGTCTTTGATGTGCTGGAGAACCAGTTTCTCAAATCACTTTATAAGAATAGAGGTAAGAGCCACAGGGCAGTAGTCGTTTATTCTAGACACTGCAGACTTTTTAGGTACAGGGACGATGATGGCTGTCTTGAAGCAGATAGCAACAATCTCCTGTGACAGTGATATGTTAAAAATGTCAGTAATTGACTAGCTAGTTCAGACCACGGGGAAATGTGGTCTGATTGTCCAAAGTGGGGGCAGGGGAGGGTTTTGTAGCTGCCAGGTCTGTTTGATTAAATCGGCACCTACAATAAAAATACCTTCTGGTTGTTTTGTCATGTGACTGCTGATGACAGATGCTGATGCAATTTGTTGAATTTGCATCTGGGGGAATGTAAACAGCAGCAACAGAACACTCTGGGCAGATAATATGTGCGACATCTTGGGGAAAATTCAACATCTGGGGAACACTGTCCATCAACTTTGCCTATGTTTGAGAACCAAACATCATTGATGTAAACAGAGTCCACCTCCCCTCGTCTTACCGGAGTCTTGTGTTCTATCAATGCGGAACACGTTCCTCCCAATGAGTGCAATAGCTTGATCCAGGATGTTGTGGTGGAGCCAGGTCTCTGTAAAGATGTAGGCACAACAGTCTTGGATTTCCCTTTGTTGAGTCTTAGCCTGAGTCCCTCTTCATCCATTTTACAATCCTGCGGCCGGACATTAGCCAGGAGTAGACTGGGTAGTGCAGTAGCCTTACGTCCAATCTAGGTTAGCTTAGCTCTTATCCTGGTTCTCTTCCACCTCTTCCTAGGGCGGTCACACCACTTGTGGTGGTGTTTGGTCTGGCTGGAGGGTCAGAACATATTGTGGGCAGTGATAGTCTCAAGGTCCACTGCACTTAATCTACTCCCTGCGTTTCCTTTTCTGATGTTGAGTGTTTTTTCTGTCATAGGTAATATGTGATTCAGTAATTAAGGAGAAAAAATTGCAAATAAAAACAAATGTAGCATCATTTGAGGGAGCTACTGGCCGCTGCATCTACACGTGCCGCCATCTTGGTGTTTCAAACCTCCAAACAAACTACTAAAACTGAACCTCAGAATTTCTGCTGGTTGCGTTACTAAGTAACATGTAGCTACGCAGTATCATATCAAATTATTGATTGGTTGATTGAGGTTGCATAATAAGTTGGTTTTGTTTAATCAATGTGATTTTAATTTAAATACATCTGTATCTAGATGGTCCAGCGGTTAGTTAACCCTAGAAATAACTGTTTGCAGTATGATTTGTGGATTTGGATATCACCTCAGTAATAAATGGTAAATGGACTGTACTTGTACAGGGCCTTTCTAGTCTTCTGACCACTCAAGTCGCTTCCCACACTACATATCACATTCACCCCATTCACACACATTCATACACTGATGGCAGATGCTAACTGCTTATCAGTCCAAGGAAACTAACTAATCATTCACAGAACAATTAGGGGGTCACTGTCTGTTCACTGTCTTGCCCAAGGACACTTCGACATATGGCCGTATCGAACCGCTGACCTTCCAATTGATGGATGACCCGCTCTACCACTAAGCCACAGCAACATCAAAGTCAGATGAAGTGAAATGTTTACTGCGTTAATCTTGGAGTGTATCAAGGATAAAACGCTCCCTCATGTTCTCCAAATCTGAACATCAACACAACAGCGCTGGCTGCTCATTTCCCTGCACTTAACATCTCATGGGAGGGGTGAGGAAAGGGAAAACAAATAATGTTCTGAGGCCTTATCAGTGATTGCCTGGCTTAAGCAGGCAGTAAATAGGCAGAGTGTGACACTAAAAACACTCCTGAGCGCAAAGAGCTGTAGTCAATCAATCAGTGGTACACAAACTTTCTTAGCCTTTCCTTTTTCATTTATCCATGCTGTTTTCAATTAAACAAAAAATAAAAACCTTACTAAATAACATTATAATAAACAAATGGACCCCATGTTAACTCTACATGGGCTGCAGTTTGAATGCATGCCCTGTGCACACTGATACTTTGTACAAACAAACTCAATCCATTGGTTTGTGCCAGAAGTTCCATTCATTTCCTGCAAAATACTGCACTCCCCACCTGCTGTATCAATTGCAATGTCATTCTAGAGGAGCATGTGGTGAATTTATTCTAAGCATGCATCAAATTTAATGGGCTCTCTTAATGGGCAGGATGCAGACACAAATGCATGTGGTCATGAGTGGCACATTTTTGCAATTTTGGTAATTACCAGCATCGGGGCCATCCAGCTGCAGCCAGACTGTTGCTCAGAGTTGCTCGGGCAATATGGAAAAGACAATATACCCTCAAAATTGAATGACAAAGTCCAATGAACATATTCAATATGCAACATGTCAGTCCTTATTTATCCAACAGAAAAATATATAAATTGAAGAGTCCTTATATTTGCTAGTGTTTAGAAAAACACACAAGGTCAGTTGCCATTAAATCCTGGTGTATTGTCAGAAGATTTTATTAATTAATGCCAGTTAGTTGATCTGAGCAGGTGGTAACACAATTTAACATAATCCACCAGAAACATGGAGTGTTGCTGCCTCCACAATCTGAAAGTATGTATCAGTGTTTTCTTCTTCTTCTTCTTACTATTATTTTATGTAATAATTTTTTGTAATAAAGTATTTCTGATTTTGATGTTTGATTTATTTCCTCTGCCCATTTGCACCCCCAAGCTTTTGCCTGCAATGCCTAGCAGCAGCTCTGAGCATGTATTTGATTTCAGGTCAGGTCTTTTACCTATTAACGGGTAGGGTAGGGTCCGGAATAGATTTAGAGCTAACAGTGGGTAACAGATTGGTTCATGTGGAGCTTTGCATGTGCAGAGTGGACAGGGGTATGCAAACTGGACCTCTGCAGGACTGTGGTTGAGAGATAAAAAAACATCCTCTAATGTTTTAACTCGTTTTAAAATATATTCATGTTATATTTGTTCAGGATGAACAGTTTTGTAGTGTTAGATGTTAGGCTGTAGGCACAGTGGATAGGCTTCCATGTGCTGCCACTACCACAAATATTTTGAGATGTGATTGCAGGTGGCAAAATGGAAAAATCAATGTAATAATCCAAAACAAAATACATTATTGAGCAGGTTTAAACACAAGCGCCATTTTGTTCAAAAATGAGCACCAACATTGCACTGCACTGCCTAATTAGCATCTCCTCCCACCTCGGCGCAAACAAGCTAATTTGGAGCTATGGAATTAATGGAGCCAGGAATTACTAACCCCTGAGGAAAGTTGCATTGCAATTGCAAGACTGTGCTTGGCCTACCGCTGCCTTTGCACTGGACCTCAATGCGTATACCACTGTCGGCTTTTGGGCCAGCAAATGGAAGTATAACATATCAAATTTGATTGTGAAATATTATATCTTGGGCATCATGATGGAGGCGCGTGTAGATGTGGTGACCAGTACCGAAGCACGTATTACCTATGACAGAAAAACACTCATCAGACAGCAATGTGTTATTTGGAGAAAAGATGGTGGTATTACATCCTTTATAACAGATTGTAATGCCCATCTTTATGCGGATGATACAGTTCTGTATTGTTTTAGAAATACTGTTCTCACCCACTAAGATACTACAACAAGCCTTTGACAAATTGCAAGATGCATTTCTTTATTTAAAATTAGTCCTAAATGCAAGCAAAACTAAATATATGCTATTTTCTAAAGCCAGAGATATTATGGACAATGTGCAGTCATAGTGGAAATATGCAAAACAGAGTATTGAGAGGGTTTAAGAGTACAAAGATCTTGGTATCTGACTGGATCAAAAAGTTACATTTAAATTTTACATTGACACACTTGTCAGCAAACTAAGACCAAAAATTGGATATTTGTATAGAAACAGAGCTAATTTTCCAATGTTCAGTAGGAAGCAGATAATTGAGGCTGTCTTTTTATCTGCTTTGGACTATGGTGATGTTATCTATAGACACGCCTCTGCCTCCACTCTTAAACACCTAGATTCAGTTTATCACACTGCCCTAAGTGATATTACCGGTGACAGTTATTCTACTCATCATTGCATCTTGTATGAAAAGGTTGGGTGGGCATCTCTAACAGTACGTGACAGGCATTGGTTTCTATTTATTTATAAAGCCCTTAATGGCAACTTGCCACAACATATCACTTCCTTATTAAACTGGTCCCACAGTCATTATTTGACTCGATCTAGTGATTGGTTGATGCTCGATGTCCTGCATGCACAACACTAAATTTGGGAAAACTGCTTTTAGTTTTTATGCTGCACACACTTTTTACACACATTTTACAACACACACTAAAACTCAACACATTGTACCTAAAGGTCAATTTAAAACCATGATTACAAACTACTCCGCACTTGAATGTAATTGTTTTTAACTGTTTTGTTGCTGTCTGTTTGTTTTCTCATTAATTATTTTTTGTGTTTATTTATTCAGTTTTGTACTCTCTGCATCACTGAAAATGAGGGCATGCCCTCAGTGATTCCTCAAGATTTAAGGTTGAATGAATGAATGACTGAACATCAATGATGTTTGGTGCTCAAACATAGGCAAAGTTGATGGACATTGTTCCCCAGATGTTGAATTTTTTGTTAAGATGTCGACCATATTATCTGCCCAGCAAGTTCACCAGTGTTTCTGTTGCTGTTGTTTACAAATGCAAATTAAAAAATTGCACTATAGGAACTGTATGAGGTCATCAGCAGTCACATGACAAAACAACCGGATGGTATTTTTATTGTAGCTGGCAATTTTAATCAAACAGACCTCAGAACTATTTTACCTAAATTCCACCAGCATGTCCACACACCCACCAGGAGAAACAATACCCTGGACCATGTTTACACAAACATGCCTGGCAGCTACAAAACCCTCCCCTGTCCCCACTTTGGACAATCAGACCACATTTCCCCATGGTCTGAACCAGCTAGTCATTCTCATTACTGACATTTTTAACATATCACTGTCAAAGGAGAGTGTTCCCACCTGCATCAAGGCAGCCACCATTGTCCCTGTACCTAAAAAGTCTGCAGTGTCTAGACTACAGTACATGACTACCACCCTGTGCCTCTCACCTCCATTCTTATGAAGTGCTTTGAGAAACTGGTTCTACAGCACATAAAAAACAACACCCCAGCAAGCCTGGACCCCAGTTTGCATTCAGAGCCAATAGATCCACTGAAGATGCCATCTCCACTGCCCCCCAGTCAGTCTTCACACACCTTGAAAATAGCAACTCCTACATCAGAATTTTGTTTGTTGATTTCAGCTCAGCATTCAACACAATCTCACCCATAAAACTGATTGGCAAACTGAATACTATACTCTGCAACTGGATATTTTACTTTCTCCCAAACAGACCACCCTCAGTCTGGATTGACAGTCACAGCTCCTCCACTCTACTGCTCAACACCGGAGTCCCCCGGGGCTGTGTGCTCCGCCCACTCCTGTTCCCACTGTACACCCATGACTGCAATCCCATGGAGAACATGGAGAGAACTCTGTTGTGAAGTTTGCGGACAACACTGCCATCATCGGCCGGATTTCAAACTATGAGGTATATTGCAAGAAAATCTTCCAAAGGAATCTTGCAGGGGGGTGCACAGAGAACAACCTACTGCTCACTGTCAGCAGAACCAAGGAGCTGATTGTTGATTTTAGGAAAAAGGAGGCAAAGACACACACCCCTGTCTACATCAGTGGAGCTGTGGTGGGGCAGGTGAACAGTTTTAGGTTTCTGGGAATCAGCATCACAGGGAACCTGTCATGGACATCACACATCTCCACCCTGGCAAAGAAAGCTCAGAAACAGCTGTATTTCTTAAGAAAACTTAAAGAGCAACTTGCAGGTTCAATTTTTCACTAAATCTATACTTTACCTTTCCTGAAAATGACCATTTCAAAAGTTAATGCAGGATTTAATATATTTTACAAGACATACTGTAAGTGCAGATATTCAGAGGAAATAGTTCATTTTGCAGTCAGTTCAGTTGAGCTCTCAGTCAGTTGAAGTTCTGAAATGATAGACTTTTAGAGTATAGGGCTTATACACCTGGGAGGTTGAACATTTGCGGGTAAGATGGCGCCAGTGTATGCGGTGAATCGTCTGCCTTGTCTGCTCAACGTATTGTTTGCTGCTGCTTTGTTTTTCTGTGTGTGTCGTTGAGATGTATCTGCTTTACTTTTTTATGATTGCCAAGGACTTCAACATTCAAGCTTCTGAAGAATTGTTGTCAAAGCATGACTTGGGAGACCAAACTACAAGTTTTCCTCCCTTATCTGACATACCTACAGGCCTGCGCCACCTACCCTGTGCCTTTCCCCATATGAAAAGTCTTAGAACACGGGGAAAGCTGGGAGGTGTACTGGTAAGACTTAAGGCTTACCTGACATCCCTTCTGTGGGGCTGATCCTCACCTCTCTTGCGGTGGATCATCATCCTGTTGTCCAGCGTTCACTGGATTTTAGAGGTTGGTGGATCCGACCTGTTGTTCCTGTTCCTGGTTTGACTGCTGTTCCTGACCCTGACCCTGGCAGATATGGGTCTGCAGAAGCGACATAGACCACGGGAACCTTCTCCTGCTGGGTTGTGCTTCATCATCGGCCAGCAAAGATCTTATTCTTTGTATGGCTCTGATTAATGCTAGGTTGCTAGCAAACAAGACTTTCCTGCTTAATGACTTCTTAACCTCTCGCAAGTTGAATTTTATGTTTCTGACGGAAACTTGGCTTCATGCTGGTGAGTTTACACCTTTCTCTGAACTTCTTCCTGAGTAGGCATTTCTCAGCTCCCCTTGGACCACCGGCAAGGGTGGATGGCTACCGTCTATATTCAAATCCACCTTCCACTGCCGACAGACTGCATCTGATCGCTACAGTTCCTTGCTCTAGGGTTACAACTTGTGTTCCTGCTCCTGCATGCGATTAACTCTCTAACTACGTCGCAGTTTTCTATTGCATTTAAAGATTCTATGCTTTTTTCCCTGGATGGCTGCTGTGATCTCAGTGTTGAGGAACTTACTTAAACGCTTAAAGCCACTTTCAGAGCCGTGGCTGAATGATACTACCCGCTCTCTCAGACATGCATGTAGACGAACTGAAAGGAAGTGGAAGAAGGATAAGCTCCAGGTTGCCTCAGGAATCTTATGGGACTGTACCAAATTACCAGAGCTGTTAAAGCTGCAAAAACACTATTTATATCTAATCTTGTATCTAATAACAGTCATAGGCCTGAGGTTCTTTTCAATACTTTTAATTCTCTTATAAATCCGTATGACACAGCTTGTATTGTGCCAACACCTACACTCTTTGAAAATGTTGTTGCTGTCCCCAGCTGTCTTCAATCAGTTTGAACCTGTTTCACTCTCCTTACTATCAGAGATAGTTCATAATATGCAGCTTACAAATTGTCCCTTAGACATTATTCCCTCTCGTCTACCGAAAGATGTTTTTAGTATGGTTGGGTCTAGCATTCTCGTTCTGATAAATACCTCTTATTTCAGGAAGAGGATCAGGAGGCCGCTGTGGCTCAGCTGCGTCAGGTGACTGCTGCGGCTCAGCAGCGTCAGGTGATCGCTGCAGCACAAAAAGTTCAGGGAGATCAGAATACTGCTGCAACTCAGGTGATTCAGGAGTGTACTGCAGCTCAGGGAGATTGGGTGACTGCTGCAGCTCAGAAAGTCCAGGAGATTCAGGAGTGTGTTGCAGCACCTCAGGGGATTCAGGAGTGTGCTGCGGCACAGAGAGTTTAGAAGACAGCCACAGCTCAGTAGATTGCTGCAGTTCATGAACAGGATACAGCTGTAGCTCAGTAACAGGTGGTTGCCACAGCTCAACAGGAACAGGAGACAGACACAGCTCAGGAAGTTCAGGAGGTTGCTGCCCAACCGGAACTGGAGATGGTTGCGGCCCAACTGGAACTGGAGGAGGTTGCCGCCCACCCAGAGTAGGAACTGAAGGAGGTTGCGGCCCAACCGGCGCAGGAACTGGTGCTGCCATTTGCAATTTGGTTTTATCGACTATTTTAATCTGTTCTGGAAACACTCTCCTGTTTTTAAACACGATGGACTCAGGCACACAAATGCTAGTGGCAAATGTGGGTTATTCCATCCTCCACAGTTCCTCCATGTGCGGACAGTCCCATCACTAATTGACATCCTCAGGGTCCAAGTGCTTTCAGTTTTGGTTCCACTGCAAACTTGACCTATCGAGCTTTTAATCTATTATCAAGACCCATGGTCCAGCTTCACAGCATGACTCCTCTCAACCTTGGGAGCCTTTAAAAGCACCTGTTTCTTATTAATTACCCACTCCAATAAATCTTTTATTTACCAGGATTTTATCATTTCTAACAAATTTTACTTTTTTTATGATATCAGAAACCTGGCTTAATGCTGGTGACTCTATCCCCCTGATAGAATCCTCACCTCCCAATTTCCGGCCCAGTCGGGTGGACTTTCATTTGTTTATATTAACAAATTAAATTGCTTGCTCATCTCCTTGGGTGACGTCTCATCATTTGAGTCATTGTGTTTCTCTATTAGAGGGAACATTAAAACTCTGTGCATTTTAATCTACAGACTCCCAAAATCTGTGTCTAGCTTTCTGGAACAGTTCTATGAACTCCTCTCTATTGTAATGCCAAACTATGATAGAGTTCTGATTGTGGGAGATTTTAATATACATGTTTGCTGTCCTTATAATCCTTTAGCCATAGAGTTTTTAAACATTGTGAAGTCTTTTAATTTAAGTAGAATTGTCACAGGGCCTACTCACATCAAGGGCCACACCCTTGATTTTGTCCTTTCACATGGTGTTTCAATAGACAATATACTATGCAAATATGTATGTACTTGGCCCCAAACAATTCAATTCAATTTTATTTATATAGCGCCAATTCATAACAGAAGTTATCTCATTGTGCTTTTCCTATAGAGCAGGTCTAGAACGTACTCTTTATAAAACACCTCCGAGACACATTGTCTGAAGATATAGTTACTCTAGATGGCATTGCCCTGACCTCCAGAACCACCGTAAGGAACCCCTGAGTTATCTTTGATCAGGATTTATCCTTTAACTCCAACATGAAACAAACTTCACCTACGCAACATTGCAAAAATCAGGCACATCCTGTCTCAAAATGATGCTGAAAAACTAGTCCATGCATTTGTTACTTCTATGTTGTACTATTGCAATTCCTTATTATCAGGCTGCCCCAATAAGTCCCTTAAGACTCTCCAGTTGATCCAAAATGCTGCGACAAGACAAGAACTAGGAAAAGAGATCATATTTATTAGCTTCTCTGCACTGGCTCCCTGTAAAATCCAGAATAGAATTTAAAATCCTTCTCCTCACCTACAAAGCTCTTAATGGTCAGGCACCATCATATCTTAAAGATCTCATAATACCTTATTACCCCACTAGAACACTGTGCTCCCAGAATGCAGGGTTACTTGTGGTTCCTAGAGTCTCCAAAAGTAGATTGGGAGCCAGAGCTTTCAGTTATCAAGCTCCTCTTCCGTGGTATCAGATCCCAGTTTGGGTTTGGGAGGCAGACACCAACTCCACATTCAAGAGTAGGCTTAATACTTTCCACTTTGATAAAGCTTATAGTTAGGGCTGGCTTGGGTGAGCCCTGGACCATCCCATAGTTATGCTGCTATAGGCCTAGACTACCGGGAGACTTCCCATAATGCACCTCTTTCCTCTCTCCTCCTCTCCCTCTCTATCTGTATGCATTTTTATCCCATTACTGCATGTTACTAACTCGGCATCTTCTCTCTCCTGTAGTTTTGTGCTTTCTCTTCTCTCTCCTCTCTCCTTCTGTCGCTTTCAGCTTTCACTATATTGGCTCTGTTACTAATACTGTCATTATTATTCCTATAGCTGTCATTCCTATTATTATTAATTTATTAATATTAATGTTATCACTACAATTACATTATTACTATTTTAAAAATTCTAGGTGGTATTTGCATTGTGCCTAAATTGAATTGAATAATGTGTGTGCATAATGTTGACATCTGTGGTCCAAAATAATCTGTCCAAACCTTGTATGTGCTTGCATTTTTAATATTTCCTCTGCATTCAGTTTCACAGATGCTCTCCTGTCTCCTGACATTTTTAAGGTTTCTGTGAGTAATTTCAATACAGCAGTTAAAAATGCCAGAGCACAGTATTTTTCGAAGAAATGTGAAGAATTAACTTTTTTTCTCAACAAAGCCTCTAGCATCCGAATGCACATTCCCCCTTCTGCGACAAGGTGATGTGACATGAGTGTTGACATGAGATAACTGTTAACTGATAAGTGCTATTGCTATATATTATTTCATTCTTTGCCGATCTTTTTGTGGTGCTAGCTTGAAGCGCAGTTACTGCAAAAAGGTGAGCTTATATCGTAGCTAAACAGTTAGCATTAAAGTTACTAATTAGCATGTTTTTACGTGTTTGCTTTGAGGTTTTCAGTGATGTTAGGTTGATGTTATTACAAAAATATTAACTAGCTTTTGTTGTGACATTCAGCCTGACATGTTTAGTATCTTTGGAAACCTTGGGATCTTGACTAGAATGTAATACATGCATTTGATCCCACATGAGGAACCTTGGGGTAAGTTAGACGTTTAATTGGGGTGCTCCTCTACTAGCACACCTGTCACCTATGTAAGCTAGAAGCTTACAATGACATTTATATTAATGCAAAAGATGAGCACTGCCAAATTATTAGCAACACCTTAGCTTTCTTAGCTATATGGTGATATCAGGGCTGTGGTGGCTCTGTTGTATATTTAAAGTGAGCAATGACGCAGGCTAACACAAACAAACAAGGGTGTTTTTACAGAGAAATGGGTTTCACAACCCACGTGCAAACCAGTGTGTTGGCCAGATTGCCTCTGTATGAATGTACTTAAAAAGAGTGATTCTTACATTGAAGAGATTGTCAAAGGCTTATACCACCCCTCTCAAACTAAATTCCTACTAGTTGGGCTTGGGGTCCACATTAACACAGCTAATGTATGGTTAATATAGTCTCCCTCAGCACTTATTTTCTCATAATATTTTCATCTGTAACAACACTGTTTTCACAGAGATTGCCTAGCCCTGTTATGAATTGTTTCTTCAGTGTAGCCTATGTTGGATTTTTAAATGTAGGTCATCTTGTTTACCTAAATATTGTGAACATGTCCAAGTTTGAGGCTTCTGGTGTGGAAAAGGTCATTTTGTCATTTGACCGCTATAAGTCCAGCTTAGAGGTCCATGAACTGAGCAGCAAAGGAGCCACTGACTTCTTGACTGAACACACACAGTGAACAACTTTGCACTGCATTTCAAAGATGATGTTGGTTATTTGAAAATCCACACAAATGGACTCAGGCCCATAATAGTGCAAAGACACATAATAAAGTTTTATTAAATGAATATTTGTTGTCTGTTGTTACATTTGCTGACAGCTCCTCAGCCGCAACACCCAGTAGCAAATATCAATATCAGCTCTGTAGAGCTTGGCAGATAGTGAAATTATAATTGTTACTGCCCTGTGAAATATTCAAACTGCAGTGCTCAGTGGGGCTTAATGTGGGGTGTTTGGCTGTTTGGATTCCTTGTGCCTTAATCATTACTTGTGCCAAATATCAGAGTCTGAAAATTATTGAGTTAAATGAATATCAGAAATCCAAATGGCTGACCTTAACCCAGATTAATTCAATAATATACATGCAATATTAGTATTAAGGATAACACTCATGATGTATATAAAAACTATGCATTATGAGGCTTGTGTGTCTCAGTTAATTGTTTTTCATGTAGTCACTAGAATGGATATGACATTTTAAACAAATACACCTTCACATACAATAAACATTTTTACCAAAAACAGTATGTCAGGAACCCTTCTTTGACCTGCATGTATCTTCTGATACAGCGTCAGTAAGATTCAGTTAAATTTCAATTCAATTTTATTTATATAGCGCCAGTTCATAACAGAAGTTATCTCATTGCACTTTTCCTATAGAGCAGGTCTAGACCGTACTCTTTACAATATTATTTACAGAGACCCAACAAATCCCACCATGAGCAAGCATGCTCTGAGATGGTGGGTGTCAGTTGGTGAATGGAAGTGCAATACCCCAATTTTCATTTGGCAACAGTTGTAACTGAAAAAGTTGTCTTTGAGACATTGCTTTGAATATGGTGATGATTTTTGTTTTTACTTTGAAAGATCAAGGCAGTTTGTGCTGTGTCTGCTGCATCCATTTTGATGACAAGAAGAAGAACACTACAAAGAAGTGCCTTTCATGATGCCAATCATGGTCACACACTGCATGTAGTTTTAAAAGCAACGTGTGTCTTCACTGTCAGTGTCAAAACACCCTGCAAACACCCTGAAACATGCATCAATGTTAGGAAAAATGTAACATTTACTGCATTGCAGGGTTTATATTTAAAGTTGTTTTTACTGTCAACTGTGAGAAGATTTCAGTTCACCTTAATTAAGAAGTCTATCTGATTTATCATGAATTGGGAGTTATTAAAATGTATGAAATAAGCACCAGGACCAGTGTTTATTGGGGTGAAGTAGCTTAGGCAGGTACAGGCAGACAGGCCGGTAGGCAACAGGCAACAAACAGGTAACAGGCAGGTAGGCAGATACAGGTCCAGGTAATAGAAAATGGATAACCGGATGGTAGAGGTAGAAACCAAGAAAAGAGTTCAACAAGGCTAAACAAATCAGACAGAGAGCACACAAAATGTAAAGTCCAAAATCCAGACACGGCCCAAGGGAGACAAAGAATCCATACAAACAAACTCATGGTAAGAAATGCTGGGAACAGGGCACGGCAGCAAGGTACAACGAAAAATGCACATAATGGCGACACACACACACATGACAGGAACACAATGATTCGACAATGAACAAAGGACAAGACCCGGACTAAATGCACTAAGGAAGGTGAGACAACGAGATACAGGTGCAAACAATCAAGGAGGGGCCAACAATCAAAACTGGAGGGAAAGCAAACAAACACAGGTCTGCGTCGAAGACCAAAAACACCTGGAGGCCTGGCAGCATGCCGGCGACACAGGCAGAAGGTCACTGGAGGCTGGCGGCAAAGACAGAACCCTTCTGGAGGCCAGTGGGGAAGATGAAACCCATTTGGAGGCCGGCAGCGAACATGAGACCCTTCTGGAGGCCAGCGGCAAGGGCGGAGGCCGGAGAACCAGATCAGGGCCCGGTGACGGGACAGCAGGACAGGAAGCCTGCCACTCTGGCAGAGAAGGGTGGGCAGAGAAGGGCAGAGAATGCTTCTGCTGCTGTGACCCAGTAGAGAATTCAGTGGAGTGCTGCAATCCAGCAGACGGTTCAGTGGCATGCTGCGATCCAGTGGTGTCTAGAGATGGCTGCTGCTGCGATCCAGTGGCGACAAGGGATTGGTGCTGCTACGATCCAACCAGGAAAGGAGGTGGTTGCGATCCAGTGGAGGCAAGGGGTTGGTGCTCCTGCGATCCAGCCAGGAAAGGAGGCGACTGCAATCCAGCGGCGACAAGGGGTTGGTGCTGCTGCGATCCAGCCAGGAAATGAGGCGACTGCAATCCAGCGCGACAAGGGGTTGGTGCTGCTGCGATCCAGCGGTGGCAAGGGATTGGTGCTGCTGCAATCCAGCTGGGAAAGGAGGCGACTGCGATCCAGCAGGGAGTCCAGGGGGCTGCTGCTGCAATGCAGCAGAGAGTCCTGGGACAGGGGGCTGCTGTGATCCAGCAGGGAGTCCGGGAACTGGGGACTGCTACGATCCAGCAGAGAGTCCTGGGACAGGGGGCTGCTGCGATCCAGCAGGGAGTCCGGGAACTGGGGATTGCTCTGATCCAGCAGGGATTCTGGGAACTGGGGACTGCTGCAATCCAGCAGGGAGTGATGGCCGCCGTGGTACAGGAACTGTACGCAGGAACTGTAGGCCGCTGGGGCACTGGGGTGCTGGGCAGTGGAGCAGGCGAGCAGCTGGGCAGCGGTGCAGGCGAGCAGCTGGGCAGTGGTGCAGGCGAGCAGCTGGGCGTCACGCTTCCTCCTGGGGGATTTCCCAGAAGACTGTGGACTTTTTAATTCTTACAGCACAATCGTCAAGTCCCTGCCACTGGTGTTTTCCAAAGTAGGCCATCTAATGAGGACGTCCCCTACCTGTCTAATCAATGCAATTCTTAATGTGTTTTGTCATCAGTTATTTTGCTAATATTTGTCAAACACTGAAGACGACTCTGTGCTCTCTACTCGGCAGGACACAACCTCTCAGCTGAGCGCGCACACACATATTCATATAGAGCATGCGGGGACAGGACTGATAAAGAAAGATAAGCTTGTTTCTCTATCATCATGCTCACATTGCACATTGTCCATACAGTAAAGGCCAAGATGATTCTTGACATGGTTAACTAAGAAGTTGTTATTTTTATAAAAAAAGATCAATAATCATTTTGCATGCAACTGTATAATCCTAGCTGTTTCCATAAAGGTACTTTTAGTTGTGATAATTACTGATGTAGCACAATCAAGGAAGAAGGTGTGTAATCATATGCAGTTGTTCATTTTCACATACATATGGACTCTAGTCAGTCTTCCACGAAAGTAACTGAAATGTTCGCTTCACAGACAGGACTTCAAACTGACCTCTGCAAACTGACTTACCTCTGCAAGTGTGAGGTTGTTTCTCCAGTGCAGGTTGTTGCAAAAACCCTCAACAGAAACCTGACACTCCAATGACAGACAAACAAAAAGCTTTAGCAGAGGGATGGAAAAGGCTGTCTGGGGCTTGTCGGCTGCTGCTGGCCACAGCCCATACCTTAGCAGAGTGCAGGCTTCTGGTTCACACATTTTGACACACACTACGATGCAGAGCCGTCCTGCCAATTAAAAAAAAGGGAAATAAAATAAAAACAGAACCAAAGACTACTTTAAAGACTATCATATCAACACAGGCAAAATTACTTGAGTGCTTGCTATGTCTGTATGGAGGAGTGCATACTATTGTTCTTACATTCCACTTATCAGGAAGGTGGAGTCCTCTTCAGACAAGCCTCACAAAAGACTGCAGTGGTGCTGCACTCCAAGCACCTATAATCAGCATGTTCTAGACCAGTGGTTGTCAACCTTTTAGACTTGCGAACCCCAAGAATAATCAGGTTGGTGGTCTCTCTTCTTTGCCTTACTGTACACAGTCTCAGAACATGAACTACAGCTGAGTACCACATCATCAGGTTCAGCCTGTTGAGGTGTAATAGATGTGGAAGAGTCCAAAGGGCCTGTCTGTCTGGAGGTGGGCTGGGGAATGCCTTGACTAAGGTAAGATACCTTTCCACGGCCAGTGATACACCTCCCGAGTCCTCACCGCCTTTATCTTAACGCTCCTGAAGCTTAACTGATTTTTCCATATCTAAAATCTAAATATTTGGCAATTACTAGATAAGGCATTGTTCAACATAGACATAGTGCATGGTAAGTAATAAAACTGACTTACCACAGAAGTCCTGGGACTGACAGGAAAACAACTGGGAATTGGCGCTGTAAAGGAAGATGAAAAAAGTCAGGTAAAGATATTATGCAGACAGACAGACAGACTAACCTGCAGCTTTGGGTTTTATTTTTCAAGTTCAAGATTGAGGACAGCAAAGAATGTTTGTTAGCCATTGCTCACAAAAATACAACAGAGCCACCACAGCCCTGATATCACCATATAGCTTAACAAGCTATGGTATTTCTAATAATTTGGCAGTGTTCATCTTTTGCATTAATGTAAATGTAATTGTAAGCTTCTAGCTTACACTCACAAGTGACAGGTGTGCTAGTAGAGGAGCAGCCTGATTAAATTTCTAACTTCTAACTTACCTTATGGTTCCTCATGTGGGTTCATATTCAGCCAGGCTTTGTTCAAACCCACAGAACATTACATTCTAGTCAAGATCCCAAGGTTTCCAAAGATACCAAACATGTCAGGCTGAATGTCACAACAAAAGCTAGTTAATATTTTTGAAATAACATTCACCTAACATCACTGAAAACCTCAAAGCAAACATGTAAAAACATGCTAATTAGTAACTTTAATGCTAACCGCTTAGCTACAATACAAGTTCACCTTTTTGCAGTAACTGCGCTTCAAGCTAGTACCACAAAAAGATCGGTAAAGAATGTAATAATACCTAGCAATTGCAAAACGGTTATCTCATGTCAACACTCATGTCACGTCACCTTAAAACAATTTCTGAAAGCTGTGATATTTGTACACAGATTGGTGAGACTGGGTTGGCTCTCGACATCCTGCCTGTGAGATTTCTAAAAGAAGTATATTGATCTGTCAGTCCCTATATTCTCACTATAATTGCTTGCTTATTTTAAGAATGAAATAGTTCAACTCCTGAAAAAACCCTATTTAGACCCTAACTCCATGGATAACTTCAGACCAATTTCCAAACTGCCTGTTCTTTCTAAGATTCTAGAAAAAGTTGTTGCTGAGCAACTGATCACTTTTTTATACAGAAACGGACTCTTATAGACATTTCAGTCTGGAATTAGGGCAAACCACAGTACAGAGACTGCATTCCTAAAAGTGATGAAGGAGCTGCTAGTTGCTACTGATGCTGGAAAATCTGAAGTTTTAGTTCTCTTAGACTTATTAGAAGTGCAGCACTTGATACTTGACCATTCTATTTTATTGGAACGTCTCAAACACTGGGTTGGCATCTCTGGTTCTGTTTTAAAGTGGTTTTACTCCTACTTATTAGATAGATCTTTTAGTGTAGCCACTGGCAACTCACAGTGATCCTCTGTGAAGATGACCTGCAGGATACCTCAGGGGTCTGTCCTCTGTCCACTCTTGTTCTCCTTCTACATGTTACCCCTGGGGCATGTCATCCACAGGCATAACGTCAGCTTCCAGCTTCCTACACAGATGACACTCAATTGTACTCACTTGTACCTCCAGAACTTCCTGCAGCTAAATATTAATAAGATATCGATAACCTCAACTAGAACAAACATGTTAATATAGTTGTCCAGTCTTGCTTTCTGCAGCTCAGGAGAATCTCCAAGATCAGTTCACTTCTATCCAGCAGAAATCTAGAGACCGTCAACAAATCTTATTAATGAACTGATTCTAATGATTCAGTACACTGAAAAAAACAATCTCCTTTTTTTGTAACATAAGGGAGTCAGTTTCACTGACTCTACCTCAGTTCAACGTGCAGTAGTAGGTGGAAGTGAGTATGAGCAGTTTTACATTGCATTTCATAATTTTTCATCATGGTGAAATATTGTGTTTGTGTAGGTTGCATAAACTCCAGCCTGTCAAGACATCGAGTCCAAAATTTTCCTAACAGGAAAAGCAATGGTGCTAGCTCTCGTGCCTGGATGCGTGTTTTACAGGTAAAATGATAGGACTTCCCTGCTAAATCTTTAACAAAAAATATGACTGAGCCCAGGATGGGATGTCGAAGCCAGGACCATGTGAGACTGATAGCTGGTACGGTTCCTTCAGTATACACAGCTGCTTGAACAGGTCCACCATCAGCAGCGGCCTCTGGTTCTGCCGCCAGCAGAAGCAACGTAAGTCTTGTTTTCCACCATTTGCTAACTTCCCAATTAGTCAGTGTAATTATTTCAATAATGAGAAGCAACAATGTGATTAGTATTTATTGTTGTAAGGCAGCGTAGCTGTCTTGTAAAACCCTCCAACTGATTAGCTTAATGGCTAATGGTAGCTAGCATTAGCATCCTATTTTGTAAAACCTACCATTTAATAAGGCATAATTGGCAACTTCAGTTTGCTAACATTTGAACCCTGAAGTCTAGTTACATAACTTGGTGACTTTGTTTGCACTGCTAATATATTACACAATACACGTAAATTATTTTCATGTGGTGTAATGTTGGTGTGTTATAAGGTTGCTGTGCTTCACAGTGCTGCACAGTGCAACCTCAAACCTTTCCATCGTTCATCAGGTAGTGTAAAGTTACTCTTATATCTAGCATTACCTCTACATGTTCTGTAGCAAACAGATATGTCCACTCCACTTACATAATATAGAAGGGCAAAATATTAGAAACACCTCTCTATATACTAGTCCGGTACAACTCCTCCACTAACTATGATCTCAATTAACATATAATTGAATTGACATATCTCAGACCGAATGTCAACAAAAACTGAATGTTGTTTTGTAAAGGCAGATTTTATGGTAGGGCTATCTGTAGTTTATTTCAGGTTGGCTGTTGGTATAATTACATTTTCTATTTTAACATTTTGTGTCTGTTCTGAAACAGGTCTAGGGGAAACTTTGGTTTTGTTTGAGTGTGAGGACCTGAAGTGTGGACGCCAGTCATTATTAACCACCTATACTGGACTGCAGCTTTCACTCCAAGTCAAGATCCAGATATCATGGAGGCCAAGTGGCAAAGTACGGTGAACCAACGGCCTTTTTCAAGAAGAGTAAAAACACATGAATAAATCGTTATACCAATCGCACCTGATAGTAATCATTAAATCATGCCTTACCAGTGTATGTAATAAATGCATAGACATAACATCAGAACAAAATATGTGTTTATGCAGGAGGCGTTTTCACCCCTCATACTTTGCACTGGGTTCTCCTTCCTTGGGATGTCCAGCAGGTAAATATTATGTGATGTTGAAAGAATGAGTACGGCTAAAACTAATGAATTGAGCAGCCCAAACCTCATTGATATTGCAGGGCTGTTGTAAACTGCATTAGTTTTTACTTGGTGGACTTAATAAACTGGGAACTAGAAGTATTTAATGTATGTAATGAATATTCTGTCCTGTCAATGGCCAATGGCACTTTTTAGCCACACGATGGCAGTGTTGCCTCAACACTCTACACAATGCAAGAAAAATTAGGTTTTACAAATTTTCTATATGTTGTTTCTACTTCTTTGTTTATTAACATATGTACAACTTGTGAACTGCATAATCTACTTTTTCTACAGGTTTCTCTTGGCAGCCCTGCATTTCAACCACAATGGCAGCGGAGAGGTTGCTCGAACCAGTTATGATGAGGTCTCATAGCCCTAAGCAGAAGTCCACGGTTCACCACCAGCCTGTTCATGTTTCTAACAAGTTCTCTCCACTCAGCGACACACCCGCTTAGAAACCAACTCTGATTATTTGCAGCTCCATTTTGAGAAATGTGAGGTTAGCGACACCAGCGACCATAGTCAAATGTATTCCTGGAGCCAGAGTGGGTGACTTTGAATACTAGAGCAGCCTACTATTCATCATTAATAGAGGAAAATAAGTGTCACAGCTCTATTGAGCCATGTATTCCTATAGCCCTCAGTAGTAATGACTTCATGAGCTTCTTTAATGATAAAATTTAAACTATTAGAGAAAAAATTCATCACATCCTGCCCTCAACCGGTACCCATTTATCTTCAAACACAGGAACCTTAGAAACAGCTGTAAAACCTGATATGTATTTAAATTGCTTTTCTCCTATCGACCTTGCTTAAAGACGTTTTACCCTTATTAGCAGGCTTTGTCCCACAGTCTTTTGAAATAGCTGTAATTAAACTTCTTCTTAAAAAAAACACTCTTGATCCAGGGGTTTTAGCCAACTATAGAGCTATATTAACCATCCCTTTTTCTCTAAGATTCTTGAGAAAGCAATCGCCAATCAGTTGTGTGGCTTTCTAAATAACAATAGTTTATTTGAGGATTTTCAGTCAGGATTTGGGGTGCATCATAGCACAGGACAATGGACTTGTCTCATTAGATCTTAGTGCTGCATTTGACACCATTGACCATCACATCCTATTACAGAGACTGGAACATTTAATTGGCATTAAAGGAACCACACTAAGCTGGTTGAAATCCTATCTATCACATCGATCTTAGTTTGTACATGTTAATGGTGAGTCCTTCGTGCACGCCAAAGTTAGTCACAGAGTTCCACAAGGTTCTGTGCTTGGGCCGATTCTATTCACCTTACATGTGCTTCCTTTAGCCAATATTATTAGGAAACACTCCATAAACTTTCATTGTTATGCGGATGATACCTAATTATATCTATCAATCAAGCCAAATGAAACTAATCAGTTAGCTAAACTTCAAGTGTGCCTTAAGGACATAAAAACCTGGATGACCTGAAATTTTCTGATGTTAAACTCTGACAAAACTGAAGTTATTGTATTTGGCCCCAAACACCTCCGAGACACATTATCTAAAGATATAGGTCATCTAGATGGCATTGCCCTGGCCTCCAGCACCACCGTAAGGAACCTCAGAGTTATCTTTGATCAGGATTTATCCTTTAACTCCCACATGCAAGAAACTTCAAAGACTTCTATCACCTATGTAACATTGCAAAAATCAGGCACATCCTGTCTCAAAATGATGCTGAAAAACTAGTCCATGCATTTGTTACTTCTGATTGCAGAATCAGACTCAAGGTTTGCAGCTGCCAGTTGGGTTGAGAGAGAGAAAGAGAGACTCTAGAGAGAGAGTGAGTAAGAGTAGCTGCACCAAAAGATGAGCTCCTGAATACATCTCAAACTTGGACCTAAGTGGGACATTTTGCAAAATAAACTTCAAATAATCTTCAGAAAGGACTCTTAAGAAGAGGTAACTGCATTAATCAACAAGAACAGAAGAGGAAATATCATCTTTGGATTTATATTTTAAATCAAAACTACTTGCTAATTGTCAAGCTAGCTGGTAACTGCTAATGTTACCAACATTCTAAAGGAGAGAGCTAAGAGGTACTCTATAAAGCAAAATTAAAGGATCCTTGTTGGTAACATTAATATATCTGGTAAACTGTGCATAGTTCAGTTTTTTCCACTGTTTGTAGGTTAGAAAAGCTTGCAAATTGTTGGCCTAGCTCCCCTTGGAGTAAGCAAGTCATCGCCATGGAAACCGATCAGAAGGCAGCACAGCACAGCTCTCAGAGTTTAGAAAGCAAGAAGATTCAGTACCCTGCTAAATGTAAGAGTGGAACAGCTAGGGAGAAACACATGGAGTAGACAATCCGTGAAAACCCAGAGGTCCTCTTCAATGACTATGCCCAACAAAAGGAAGAACAACCTCATATTCTTCACTGATTCCATGACATTCATATAGAGATCAGAAGAGGATATGCCACCTTACCCAATGTCCACCTGGCCCTCCACCCAACCATTGACACCTGGGACCACTGTGACAGACTCCATCTACACAGGTGAAGATATTTGCAAAGACCCTCAAAGACATGGCCCTGGAATGCAATGCTTCCACCCCTTCTCTACTAGGAGCTTTAGAGACCACCCTGGACCTCCTCCTCCCCATCACCACTCCAGGATCATCCCCCCTCTGTGAGGAGACACAACAGTTCACCCTGGACATCCCACTCACCATGTGCCCACAACCTCACCACTTTGAAGCACAACCAGAGGAGGTTACCTTCCCCCTACTTAGCCCATGCCCACCAACCCCCTTCACAGCATCATTAGGAGAGATATGCAGCAGCACCTTCCCCTGGTCCCCCTCCCCACCCACAGCAGCGGAGATATGCTGCAGTTGTAGCCCAGCCAACTGCCACAGTCCCTCCCCCTGCTACCTCTGAGCTGGGAGACATCAGGGAGATGCTGCACAACCTGTGCACCCGGCTTCTGTCCAGCTAAGACACATAGTCAGAACACCTTCTCACTTGAGAAATAGCATGATAGCAATAGTAGTAGTTAGTACAATAGTAATATTAGTGAAAAATAGTACATGTCTCCATGTAATCCATGTAATATTATTATTCAGTATTGTAAATGTATAGATAGTTGTGGGTGTTTTTATATTTGTCTCACTATAGAGGTTCGTTTTGATAGTATTAATGCGTTCATTTCATATAAGCTGCTGGAATATTCAGGGTCTCCACTCAACCTTTGAGCTGAAGAAGATCTATCAAAGATGTTGATGTAATTGTGTTAACAGAAACATGGTGTCAAAATGATCTGCTCACTCACTGTCCTCCAGGATATAATGAAGTCATGGTGCCCTCTATAAAATTAAAAAAACATACGCAAGGGCAGAATATCGGGGATCTTGATGTGGTATAAAGGAGATCTTTGCCATCAGATCTCACCAGTTAAACAGGGTAAATCACACATTTGGTTAAGATTAGATCAAAGCCTGAGCATAACTGATAGAGACATATATATCTGTGCCATTTATATACAGTAGATTGTCTTTATTTTGAAGAAGACATTTTTGAAACTCTCCACTCAGAAATCGTCCATTTCCAGCTGGAGATTTGAATGGATGAACAGGAATCGAACCTGACGTCATCGACCCACAGGGCAACAACCATGTGTTTGGTCAGTCTCCCCTGTTTACCACACCAACCATCACCCATCGGAACAACCTTGACTCTGAAATAAACCAAAGTGGCAGGGAGGTAGTGCATCTCTGTCAGGCCTTAGGCCTGTACATAGTTAATGGTAGGTTCAGAGGGAACTTTTCAGGGAGAATCACATACTCCTCAGCTCTTGGGTCTAGTGTAGTAGTGTCACGGACTAACAGGCAGAGGACACCAAGATGGATGGATGTCTTTATTTGATGACACGGAGGACTAGAGAACACTCTGGAAACTGGAGAGACCACGGGGAACTGGAGAGACACAGGAATAGTCTGGTGCATGGAGTCCTATCCACAAACGAGGTTGGACACTGAGAGTGGAGTGAATTTATCCTGGGTGTGATTGGGGCTGATTGAGGGCAGGAGTGTAATTAGGAGCAGGTGTGGGTGATTATGGGCTGGTGAGGACATGACAGGCTGTGACAAGTAGACTATGCAATAACTTACATGGACCCCTCCCCTATCACTGTCGCAAAGCAATACCCCTTTAAGGCCACAAATAAATGTGTTCTTTAAACTCTCAGGGCAAATGAGTGATGCAAAACGGGAACCCAGTAAGCTGTATAAATTAAACCCTAATTACAGATGGGCCCAAAACAGTGGAGACATTCATCATGGCCTTGAACTCACCTGATCTGATGAATGACATATCAGTATATAACCAAAATCACTATGTCCCTACCAGAGAGGGTGTAAAAAAAGGCTATTGATGATATCAATATGATATTTCATATATTTCAATATTATATTTAGATATTTCAAGGCAGCTATTAAAAAGCAAAATGCCAACAAATGGTTTGATCTCTGACAAGTCTCACAACAACACTGCTTTCCAAACACCAATCAGAGTGAAGACATGTTGAAGGACTGCACATAGCTGGGGAGCACAGGCTTTTAGCACCCTGGGGAAAACGCCATTGGGGCCTGCAGCCTTGTTTGAGTGGAGTTTCATCAGCTGTCCTCTCACCTGGTCAGCAGTCAGGCACACAGCAGAGGTTACAGGCAGGGGGGGGGGCGCGTCAGTCTGGAGAGGGCCGTTAGCCTGAGAGCTGGGTTGAGGGGGACGTAGGACTGTCCCAGGAAGATGGAGGAGCGGGGAGCAGTGGACTCAGAGGAGTCTGAGGGCTAACAGCAGCTGAGTTAAAGGGGGGATGAGCAGGCGCCGGTGTGTTGAATCTGTTAAAGAACAGATTAAGTTCGTTGACCCTGTCCAAGCTGCCTTCAACTCCTCTGCTGCCAGTTGGTCTGAAACCAGTGATGCTCTTCATGCCGCTCCAGACCTCTCTAATGTTCTGCTGGAGTTTCCACTCCAGCTTCCTCCTGTACTTTTCCTTCAGGTCAGCCTGGATTGCCCTCACCTCCTCCCTATTACCATTGGTAATAAGGCCCTGTGTCTGGCCAATCACTTGACCAATGATATGACCAATCATTTAATCAGATAAACAAAAATTAACAGTATGCTTCCTTTAGAGATGCATTTCACTCCATAAATGTGCTGGCAATGTCAGTATCATCTTAAAAAAGCTCCCCAGTCACTTTTCCTACAACAGAAGCTTTACTAGGTAGCACAGAATAGGTAACAATCCATTCCAAATCTCAAAATTAGATTGGAGATTAGAAAAAAAGGTCAACAAAATACTACTGTACTGTACTATCTCTATATCCTGGGGAAGCCATTCCTTGCATCTATGTCCTTCCCAAAATTCACAAAGAGAATGTTCCACTCAGACCCATCATGTGCAGCACAGATTCCATCACATACAACGTAGCCAAACATTTGACTACAATCTTGGCTCCACTGGTGGGGAACACAGTAGATCATGTGGAAAACACACAGAAATTTGTGGACTAAGTGAAACATCTCCAGTTGGACCCAGATGACGTAATGGTTTCTTATGATGTTGTGTCCTTGTTCACCTGCATCCCGACCTCAGAAGCAGTGACAGCGGTGAGGAGAAGACTGCAGGAGGACTCCACCTTGCAGCAAAGGACCAAGCTTACACCTGAACACATATGCAAACTATTAGACATCTGTCTTAACACAACCTACTTCCAATTCCGGGGACACTTCTACAGACAGATTCACAGCTGTGCTATGGGCTCTCCGGTCTCTCCCATCGTGGCCAACCTGTACATGGAACAGTTTGAGAATAAGGCATTATCCTCATTCCCGGGCACACCACCAAGTCATTGGTACAGCTACGTGGATGACACCTTTGTGAAAATCAAGAAACAAGACTTGGAAGCGTTCTCAGAGCATATAAATACTGTGGACCCCAACATCAAGTTCACACGAGAGGATGCCAAAGAGAACCGCCTGGCCTTTCTTGATTGTTCTACACTCAGAGGAGAGGACGGAAAGCTCCAGATAGAAGTGTACAGGAAACCAACACATACGGATCAATACTTGCTCTTTGACTCACACCATCCATTACAGCACAAGCTGGGTGTAATCGGGACATTACAACATAGAGCCCAAGAAGTGCCCACCGGCTCAGAGGGTAAGAAGAAAGAGGAAAGGCATGTCCAGAATGCACTCTCAGCCTGTGGTTATCCTATTTGGGCTATCAACAAAGTTAAAAGAGCCAAAAAACAGGACAAAAATGGAACAGAACCAAGAAGGAACGGTGTCTCCATTCCTTATGTATCTGGACTGTCTGAAAAACTACAAAGGATCTTTAGACAGCACGATGTTCCTGTTTTCTTTAAACCAGGCAACACTTTAAGACAGAAACTCGTTCACCCTAAGGACAAGATGCCCACACAAAAACAGAGCAATGTAGTTTTGAACAGAAATGGTGGTCTGAGATTCAATCTGCCCAAAGTCTAGCAGTGTATTAGCACCTTGGTCACGCCAATCATATGCTAATCAGGTACTTAACAGTGATGAGGGAGGTGCAGCCAGAAAACAATAGCCCTGATTACTGATTACTGGGCCACCATGGAAACAATTAGGTCAGTTTCAGGTGAAACTAGCTAATCAACAGATACTCAGGTAGACTCCTTCCTGAGGGCAGAGCTTATGTAACACAGAGTAGCTTAAATATCTAGTTCCCATCCCATTTTTTCACAATTGAGAATGACTTCCGGATGGGAGCCGAAACGTCTTGATTCTCTTAACAGTGTCCAGATGACTACGACTGAAAGCTTTTCTACGAACCTTCCCTCTCCCCTACCCCCCTTCTCTCCCTCTCTCTCTCTCTCTCTCTCTCAAAACCCAACACAGCAGCGGCGGATGGCCGCCCACCCTGAGTCTGGTTCTCCCCGAGGTTTCTGCCTGTTAAGTTTTTTCTTGCCAAGTGCTTGCTCATGGTGGGATTTGTTGTATAATATTGTAAAGAGTACAGTCTAGACCTGCCCTATAGGAAAAGTGCAATGAGATAACTTCTGTTATGAACTGGCACTATATAAATAACTAAAATTGAAAAATGAATTGAATTGAGTCAATAAACCTGTAACATCACAATGGACCATGAAATATATAATAATTATTAGATGTGAAAATATGTGTGAAACATTAAAATATCCATAAAAGTAAAAGCCAGTACTCAAACTAGTTTTGGAAGCTAAAGTGCTCCCATAAATGCATTTAGAGATTTTCTTCCAGCTCGTCTGATCAAACGCTATGTCACTATAAATTATTACTATGTTTTATTTTGTTTATTTCCTGCAGTTTGTTCTGTAATTGAGAAAAGAATGGAGCAGCAGCTAGTTTGACAGCAGAGAGCACAGAGAGAACCATACCAGCAGCCGACCTGTCTGAACAGATTGCAGGCTCTGGATAACTGGTCAGCTGGGTTGGTCTGGAGTCAGTCTCTTTCACTCTCTGCACAACCCACTGTGAGCCAAAAAGCTTTACTGCTTTAAAGAGGCATGTCATGCACAATCACATTTCAGTTAATTCAATGATATTTTAAAAGTCATTCAACATCAACTTTTTTGTGGTGTACTTAATTACACGTATATGTGGTTAGTATGCCACTTCTCTATATGTTTCTTTAAGTAAAATACCTTGTTTAGCTACTTTTTCTGGGTAGCTTGTAGTGTAGGGTGCAATTTTCAACAAAAGTGGAGTATTACTTGTACCTCCGATCTTTACAGTTTTAAAATATCTTCCCCAACACTCCAGAGAGGTTGCATCACCAAAGGCCAGCAGTGTGTGGCACATGTTTAACCCAGGACAGAGGAATACCCATGTCTCAGTCAGTCTGAACTGGATATAACATCTTGGCTATGAGAAGTTAGCAACCCTGAAGCACCATGTGGAAAGGCCTCACCACCATCGTCAGCTACAAGAAACCATCCCCCACACTGCAGACAATCAAGGACTGACACAGATTGTCACAGACTGACTGGAACAGATTCATACCCCTCACCAGCTCCAAGTCACTCACTTCTCAGAGGCAGAACTCACCACAATTAAACCTTAAAAGTTCGCAATATTCCACTACTTCAATGTAGAGGAAATGTTTTATGTCCACATCATGAACTGAAGACCCATTAAGAATGTGTAACTTCCTAAAAGTAAAAACCCTCACACACACTCTTCACACTTAGTAAATCCATTGTAACACACAACTACTGCAATTAACAGACTCTATTCTTAAGTGATGGGTTACACCTTGAAAAAAATTGAGGTCTATTGAGATGCACAGATTCTATTTCCATTCAGTGATAGACAAACAAAGTCAGCACAAGTAGAAATATCCCCTTTATTAATGGACCACTTCAAAGATTTTCAAACATATCTATTAGAAGATTTTTCAAGTTCCTTCAAGGCGAAGAACAAATGTACTGCCTAAACTTGATGTATAAGTTTCAGCTGACAGAGCTTTTTGGTGTGTAAAGGATTACACAGATTTTCTATTGCTCAGAAACATGGTCCATTTAGCACCCAAAAATCCCAAATCATAAAACCTACACATCAATAGAAACTTGCTCTTTTGTAGCTAAACTAGCATTTTCAATATTTCACTATTCCAGTACAACATAATTTACCTCCAAAATGTTCCCTGTTGGCTTTGTGGTCCCATGTTGGTGAGTGTGTAATGACGCCAATGTCCACTGTTGGATAGGTAGGTAAGTACACACACACACACACACACACACACACACAAGGTCTCTAAACTCATAAGTGACTGCAAAAATAACATGTCTGATTTTAGGGTTTGGGAGTCTACACTTGACCTTTTATTCTGATTTTATACATGGTTTTGGAAGTACTTTTGTCTCAGCAGCAGGTGTATAAACACATCACACTCATAACCAGTTGTCAAATGGCTATTGTCAAGAATTGCCTACAGCTGCCTCAACACCAATGGTTACCAAGGAAACAGTGTATTATGCTTACTAGCTTAGCCCGTTTCCTCTTGACTTGTTACTTTGACAACAGGAATGTCAATTAGCTGTGCTCCCAAAGAAACATTTCGAGCAGCTTTTGTTTGCACACCTCATTTCTTGTAAGGGTGATTGGAGCTGCTATAACTAAAAGCAGTAACAGTTGCTATAAATCAACACGGTTTCTCATTAACATGGTTCAACTGCCCCCTTTAGACATGCATTCCAAACTGATGCTACAACATGTCAACCTGTGTGCTTATCTTTAATGTGTTTCCTGCGTTGATGTAATATGTATTATGTCGTTATCTACAATCTGAATTGAATGGTGTTCAGATTTTAAAACTTGATTTGATTTATGATTCAAAAACAAAAACGACAAAACTGAAGGTATTTTACTTGGCCCCAAACACCTCCGAGACACATTATTTCTCTTGTGGCATCGCTGCGAGTGGCTGCCTGTTTTAGCAGCTCTCCTATGTTTCTACTTTCTTTCTCTTTCATGCAACCTTTTCATGACTTCTAACTAAGAAAAATAGGAGATTTAAACCCTACCTGCCCTCTGTAGTCACGGGGAATGTAAGATCGCTGGCCAACAAGACGGACAAGCTATCAGCCCTGGTGAAAGACCAACGTTAATATTGAGAGTCCAGTATGTTATGCTTTACAGAGACATGGCTGAATGGGAATATACCAGACTGTTTTGTGGAACCGGACGGCTTCACGGTGGTGTGAGCCAACAGAGATAAACAGAGCGGTGGGAAGAAAGGCGGAGGGCTTGCTGTGTTTGTTTACTCCAGATGGTGTAACCCTGAATATATAACTGTAAAGGAACGTATCTGCACTCCGGACATAGAGATGTTGGCTATGAGTTTGTGTTGTGTCGTTCACAAACATTTGGTTGAAAAGAATGAATCTTTTGGGTGAACGAACTGAACTGAATCACTTCCTGAAACGATCCATTCTCTCAGTCAGTTCAGTTGAGCTCTGTCAGATGCAAGCAAACGTGCAGGGCTACACTCACTCACTGAGTGAGTGATTCAAGTAATTCGTTCGCAGGAGGAATAGGGTGTGTTCAAGACAGCAAATACATAGTTGATTCAGGTTGCTAACATTTAGGTGCAGTGATTCAACAAAATTGGTCATGGTCACAGGCTCCTCAGAACACCATGAAGCACCTTGGCCAGTCTTTTGTGCCAGTAGCCATCAGGATCCACAACCAAGTCTTGACCCCCACATGAGAACTTTTCAGATTTGTAATGTCTTACTTACTTTGGACCTTAAACTACTGAATCCTGTATGCACTCTGGAGTACTTTGCACATGGACTCATACTTTCATTGATTCCTATATTCATATTCGTATAAGTGCATTATACCTAATAGACAGACTATTTATTGATTGACTGTACATATGCATATATCTATTTATAATTATATTTATTGATAGAATGAACATATCGCCACTCATTTGCTCACTCAGAGATCCAGCAGATATCGAGGGCCAGCTGCTCAGTGTTTAACTTTATTTATATTTTTATTCTTATTGTCTTAGTTTGGCTCTGTACTCTTACTCTGTACCTCTCCTGGGTTTCATTCTCATTGCTGTTGCTACTATGACACCTGAATCTCTCTCCGGGGAACAGTAAAGGTTTATCTTATCTAAAGATATAGTTACTCTAGATGGTATTGCCCTGGCCTCCAGCACCACCATAAGGAACCTTGCAGTTATCTTTGATCAAGATATATCCTTTAACTCACACATAAAACAAACTTCAAGGACCTTTTTTCACCTACGTAACATTGCAAAAATCAGGCACATCCTGTCTCAAAATGATGCCGAAAAACTAGTCCATGCATTTGTTACGTCTGGGCTGAATTATTGCAATTCCTTATTATCAGGCTGCCCCAATAAGTCCCTTAAGATTCTCCAGTTGATCCAGAATGCCATGGCACAAGTACTGACAAGAAATAGGATAGTTTCTCCAATATTAGTTTCTGTGCACTGGCCTCCCTTTAAAATCCAGAATAGAATTTAAAATCCTCCTCCCCTACAAAGCCCTTAATGATCAGTCACCATCATAGAGCTCATAGTACCTTATTACCCCACTAGAACACTGCGCTCCCAGAATGCAGGGTTACTTGTGGTTCCTAGAGTCTCCAAAAGTAGAATGGGAGTCAGAGCCTTCAGTTATCAAGCTCCTCTCCTGTGGAATCAGATCCCAGTTTGGGTTCAGGAGGCAGACACCATCTCCACATTTAAGAGTAGGCTTAAGACTTTCCTCTTTGCTAAACCTTATAGTTAGGGCTGGCTCAGGTGAGTCCTGAACCATCCCTTAGGTATGCTGCTATGGGCCTAGACTTCCCATGATGCACTAAGCTCCTCTCTCCTCCTCTCCATCTGTATGCATTCTTATCCCATTAACGCACGTTACTAACTCAACATCTCTCTCTTATAGTTTTGTGCTTACTCGTTTCTCTCCTCTCTCCTTCTGTCGCTTTCAGCAGGTATTTCTGCCTCCGGAGCTGTAGAGCTTAGCCTGGCACTGAAAGTTGTTTTTCTAGAGATTATTGTTATCATTATTATTTTTATTATTATTATTATTATTGTATTCTATCCCTTTGAATGCATTTTTGAGGGGCTTGGGATGCTTGAAATTTTGCACACAACAACTGGTGAAAATCACACATTTCTGCAATGATTGGGCTTGGGTGTGGCCAGGGGGCTCTATAGCACCCCCAAACGCACACCATGGTTGAGAAAAAGTTGCTTTGATCTTCATGAGATTTTCGGGGTTCATTGCTCTCATCATAAAGAACATATTTCAGTTTCTTTTGAGAGAGTTTACCCAACAGGAAGTCAGCCATTTTGGATTTCCTGCGTCAATTTCAAATCTTTAAACACATGTTTGAGGCCTTTAGCATGCTAAAAAAAAGTCACGAAACTTTGCGCCCAGACTTGAACTTATAAATACTTTCATTTGAGTCCAATTTTGGTCTTGGGGTTGCCACGTCAGCTCTATAATGACTTCAAAACGGCTAGATATAGTCGAAAACTCATGAAACTTGGCACACGCGTCAGAAGGGGTGTGATTTGTTTCCTGGGGCTTGGGTGTGGCAAAATGGCTCGATTGCCTCTCCTACAAAAATTTATCGAAGCAACCCCCGCAGTACATTTCACCTAGATGTATGAAATTTGGGAGGCAGATGTATCATCTCTAGACTTAAGAAAAAGCCTCTTGGAGCCACACCCTAAACCCAACAGGAAGTCAGCCATTTTGAATTAAATGTGCCATTTTTCACAGGCTGTACTTTAACAAACTCCTCCTAGAGAATTTATCAGATCAACTTCAGATTTGGGCTAGATCTAAAGATCTTTGCAACTCTAAATTTCTAAGCTTTTTAGGTTTCCTCAAACGGCATTGCCGTGCGGCAACACGAATTTTAGCGATTTCTTTATGTTGCTGCTGCCAGAGAATGAATCCAATCGACTTCAAATTTGCACAGTGTAATCTAACGAGAGTTCTGATGCTAAATTGTGAAGCTTTTTATGTTTTCTCAAGCGGTGTTGCAGTGGCAATGTGGCAAATTCTGGGTTCCAAAATTAGTAACAGTACTACCTGGTTCCAGAATTAGTAGCAGTGCCACCTTGTTCCAGAATTAGTAACAGTGCCACCTTGTTCCAGAATTAGTAACAGTGCCACCTTGTTCCAGAATTAGTAACAGCGCTACCTTGTTCCAGAATTAGTAACTGTGTGACATCAACCTGAAGATATCTACATGACAATATTCATAGACATAATCATAGTGCCACCAACTAACAACAGGAAGTTACAGGCCCTATACTCTTAAAAATTACTCATAGTAGGTTAACCAGATCCACCTCAAAATTGATGATGCTTAATATTGAAGTAATATTGAGTTTTCATCAAAAGCCGTTGCCAAGATGGCTCATTATTCGCCATGAAACAGGAAGTTGTTGTAACTTGAGTGTACATTGTCCGATCTGCCCAAAATTTCACATGTTTGATAAGAGTCCCGGCCTGAGGACATCTACATGTCAGTATTGAGTTATAGTCATAGCGCCACCTACTGGCAACAGGAAGCAAGCCATGTGTGGCAAACATCATCTGATCTACATGAAATTTACAATGTGTGGTCTACACTCAATATACAGCAACATCTGTGTTACACGTGGCCGTCGTGGCAGACAAGTGACGCCATGCCAAACAGGAAGTGGGAATAACTCAGCAATGTTTCAACTGATCAGCCTCAAACTGCATGTGGTTATTGATGGACCACTCCCAGTTACACTTATGTGACATTCATGAGTGATAGTCATAGTGCCACTTACTGTGTACTCCATGTGGCTTGCTTCCTGTTAAGCAAGCCACATGGAACAAATATCATCTGATCTACATGAAATTTAAGTTGTGTGGTCTACACTTGATATACGGCAACATCACGTATGATTAGTGCGTGTTCTCCACATAGTGGACACAGGAAGTGATATTTAACTCCTTCGCACAGAGCGGTGTCAGCTGACCTCCGGTCACAAGACCGCGGTTGTTGCTCCCCCCTAGGCGAGGACCCGTTCAACGCTGCTTGCAGCTTGAATTATTATTATTATTACTATTATCATTTTATTAATATTAATATTATTACCATTACCATTGCTATAACATCTCTATGTGGAAAATTGTGCTACTGTATGTTCTCTTTCCTCCTGCTCTCTCTCTCTTTCTCTCTCTCTCTCTTATCCCAATTGGTTGCAACAGGTTCTGCTAGAGGTTTCCACCTCTTAAAAGGAAGTTTTTCCTTGCCACTGTTGCCAAGTGCTTGCTTATGGTGGAATTTGTTGGCTTTCTGTAAATAAAGAGTACGGTCTAGATCTGCTCTATATGACAAGTTCCATTGGATAACTTCTGTTATGATTGGGTGCTATATAAAAAAAAAGTGAATTGAACTGAATGCATAGCCTTAATCTTGTTCTAGCCCTTCTTCCATGGATTGTTTTTAACACTGTGTGGTGATTTTCCACAACGTGGACAATGAAGGTATACTAATAAAATAAATTGAATTGATTCATAGAATGTACTTTCTCTTGATCCCCTTTCTGTCCTCTCCATTTTGTAAAAGAAAATAATATATATAAAATGGCAATTCCAAAGAAACCACAGTTACAATATTTTATTAGCAATTTTCCATATATCTAAAATGTGCAATGCAAAGCATAGGCTAAAGTTTATCAAACGCACACCCTTAAAACCACAGGGGAAATGCTTCTCAGTAGATTTCTGAAACACAGATGAGAGCCCAGCTTTCTCAGTTCATTGTGATATAGAGATACTCACCCAAACCTAGAGGCTTTAAACCACTTGACATGCCTTTTTCCTAATAAAATTACTTTCCTTTGTTAAATTGCCTTTTATGGCTTGTCATTCACTATTGGTTGCAGCACCACTGAGCCACAGCATGCTGACCCTACAGGTGGGCTATGGATAAATCATTACAAGCATGCCTCACTGTTTATAAAAACCTGCCAGATGATCAGCAGATTTTGAGACTTCTGGTCTGAGATTCATACTTCCTGCATTGAAAGTAGTGTGGAAGTAGTAGGCCGCAGTGATGGGCATATAGTGCATCAAACCTTAATGCAGGTTAGTGGAGTTCTTTTATTCTTTTATAGACCAGCAATAAATGTTCACTTTTTTTTACCAGAAGCACAATCTTTTATAAGTTGGCTAACCCTAAAAGTTATTTTAACCATATTTTATTTGCCATAACCACAATCTTTTCCTAAGTTTTCCATAGTTGCCATGCACAGGTATTGTAGAAAACAAAATTAAAATGTTGGACACTGAAAGGTTAGAAGAATTTGGCCTTGACTGTAATCCAGCGGTTTGTAGAACCATCCAATCTCAGTGTTCTGTCTGGTGATACTGTTGAAACATATATGACCCACTTTAAATAACAAAATTCATTAACCAGTGGAGAAGGGTATCTTTGACATTTTAGCTTACCAAAAGTTAATTTCAGTTCAATTCAATTAAATTTTATTTATTTAGCGCCAATTCATAACAGAAGTTATCTCATTGCACTTTTCCTATAGAGTAGCTCTAGACCGTACTCTTTATAATATTGTGTTCTGTATATCTACGATAGAACACTCCTGGACGAATGAGGGACTACACCGTCTTATTGTGTTCTGTAGTTATCAGTTTCAAGAACTGGCAACATGCCACACTATACAGATTACTGTTGTGTTGTGTGCTGTGTTCAGTCTGGAGGAATTCATTGTTCCATGGAGAACGGATGTTCTTTTAGACATTTTGATATAGTTTTGGTATACTTCAAATTGGTATTGCTTATGTACAGTAAATGTTCCTTGCAGCTTTATTCAGATATGACAGGAGTGTTACAGAAAGAGAGGAGAACAGTGATAATGTGGAAAATAATGGTATGAAAGAAGACTGTTCTCTGTTCTCCCACAGGCTGCATGACTGATGGGTTTTAAAACGACCATTGTGAGCTTGAAAGTGAATCCACTATACATTTGTATTTGTAATTTTATCATTTATCAGATAATTCTGCTGCCTATTGCATAATGTCTGACAGTGGATATAGAATAACAAGGACTATTACTTATTATCTATTTGCTCACATGTTGTATGTATTCGAAAAGTTTATTATTTTATCCATAAGACATCTGGTCAGATTATTATTGTTGTTGTTTTAGTGTCCACGAGTACCATGTGGGGAAACAATAATTTTTACTGACTGATCTGACAAGAGAAGAATCTCCACACCAAATCTCCTCAAATGTGCTCATTCAGAATCAGAATCAGAAATACTTTATTGATCCCCAAAGGGAAACTCTTTGTTACAGCAGCTCACCTTTATGTCAGTGTACAAAAGAGAAAGTACTAGCAAAACAATATAATACAATACACTATAAAAACTATAAAAACAGGTCAGAAAATAGTACCAAGTGGGTATAAGTATAAAATAAAATAAGTGTGAAGTACCAAGTGGGTTTACCGGTATAATAATGCAATGTAATAATATAAGTAATAAGTAGTATTGTAACAGCAGTAATGGAGGTATGAATAATAAATAGGAAAAAGCTAAATATTGCACATGAGTATTACACAGATATTGCACAATTATTCAAGTATTGCAGAGATGTAATGATCAATGTCCAGTTTAGTGACCTAGAGTCATATAGACTAACCCTTAGAGGGAGGAGTTAAAGTTTGATGGCCACAGGCAGGAATGACTTCCTGTGGCGCTCTGTGGTGCATTTTGGGGGGATGACTCTTCCGCTGAAGGTGCTCCTTTGCTTGACCAGCACGTCATGGAGCGGGTGGGAGACACTGTCCAAGATGGCATGTAGTTTGGCCAGCATCCTCCTCTCTGACACCACCGCCGGAGAGTCCAGCTCCACCCCCACAATGTCACTGGCCTTATGGATCAGTTTGTTGAGTCTGTTGGCGTCCGCTACCCTCAGCCTGCTGCCCCAGCATGCAACAGCATACAGGATAGCACTGGCCACCACAGACTCATAAAACATCCTCAGCATTGTCTGGCAGATGTTGAAGGACCTCAGCCTCCTCAGGAAATAGAGGAGGCTCTGGCCCTTCCTGTAAACAGCCTGAGTGTTCTTAGCCCAGTCCAATTTATTGTCTAAGCTTGAGCTGCAGATGGTTCTGCTCACACCATGAGACAAAGTTCCCCACCACAGCCCTGTACTCAGTCTCATCACCACTGCTGATACATCCCACCACAGCAGAGTCATCAGAAAACTTCTGAAGGTGGTAGGACTCTGTGTGGTGGCTGAAGTCCGTGGTGTAGATGGTGAAGAGGAAGGGAGAGAGGACGGTCCCCTGAGGGCCCCAGTGTTGCTGACCACGCTGTCACAGTGTTTCCTGGTTTATTAAACTGATTTTATTTTTTGTTATGCATAAGAGATGATAATTTATTGATACATTTATTATTTTTGTTCAATTCTTTATTACAGTGACTAACTATCTGCTATACATTTAAACGTACACTAGTTCTGCTCAAGCACTCATAGCGCTCTCCTTCTTTTAACGACTTTCTCACTGATCCCACAGTTCACACGCTATTCAGTTTTGCTAGCTACTGTTCTTTAGCATAGCAGCTAGCGATGGCTTCTCTCTCTCCCTCTCACTCTCCTGCTCTCTCCTACTCTGTGTGTCAAATGTTTAGCCATTCCTCTGCCTCCTTTAGTGTTACATGTAATAAATGTAGTTTATTTGTAGCATTGGAGGCAAGGCTTAGTGAATTGGAAACACGGTTCCACACCATGGGAACTCAATCATTAGCTGCTGTAGTTAGCCAGCCCCCAGTAGCCGGTGTGGACCGACCAGAGGTAGCTCCTGTTTGCTCTCTCAAACCAGGGAGGCTGGGTGACTGTCGGAAGGAAGCATAGCCCTAAGCAGAAGCCCACGGTTCACCACCAACCTGTTCACATTTCTAACAAGTTCTCCCCACTCAGCGACACATCTGCTGAGAAACCAACTCGTGAAATGTGAAGTTAGAGACACCAGCAACCATAGTCAAATGTATTCCCAGGGCCAGAGCGGGCCACGTTGCATCCTAATTAAAACTGCTGGCTAAAGATAATCGTAAATACAGTAAGATTGTTATTCACGTCGGCGGTAATGACTCCTGAACTTATCTGAGGTCACTAAAATTAATGTTGAGTTGGTGTGTACATATGCAAAGACAATGTCGGACTCCGTAGTTTTCTCTGGGCCCCTGCCAAACCTGACCAGTGATGACATGTCTTCATTCTGCTGCTGGCTGTGGAGGTGGTGTCCAGCAAACGATGTGGGCTTTGTAGATAATTGGCAGACTTTTTGGGGTAAGAGCTGGTCTGATTAGGAGAGACGGCATTCATCCCACTTTGGATGGAGCAGCTCTCATATCTAGAAATCTGACTGATTTTATTAGTGGACCAAAACCATGACAAGTCAGAGTTGAGACCAGGAGGCAGAGTTGCAGTCCTACACGCTTCTCTGCGTTTCCATAGCTGTTACCCACCCACACCCAACTCCTTAGTGACGGTGTCTGCCCCCCGACCACTTAAATTAATAAAATCAAAAATTGACAGAAGAGGAGTTATACAGAAAAACCTAAACAAAAACACTGAAATAGCACAACAAAATAGGAGAAACATCTTAAACATCAGATCTCTGTCATCTAAAGCTGTACTTGTTACGGACAGGAGACACCGATATGGAGATAGATGGCTCTTTATTAGGTTATAGTATGTGAAGACAGGTGACAGGTTAAAAGGAAGTTTTTTCTTGCCACTGTCGCCAAATGCTTGCTCATGGTGGGATTTGTTGGGTTTCTGTAATTAATATTATAAAGCGTATGGTCTAGACCTGCTCTATAGGAAAAGTGCAATGAGATAACTTCTGTTATGAATTGGCACTATATTAAAAAAAAGTTAATTGAATTGAATTAAACTGAATGCATAGCCTTAATCTTGTTCTAGCCCTTCTTCCATGGATTGTTTTTAACAATGTGTGGTGATTTTCCACAACGTGGACAATAAAGGTATACTAACTAACTAACGTGAAATTTGTCCACAGGCAAGCAAACTCAATAAAATCAGCTATTTATTGTAATATAGTTGCAGGTAAAATTATTTTTATAGTTTCAATGCTTGACCTTTATAGTTGGTAGGTAGGCATTACAGAGCACTGTACACCAAAACAACCAGACACAAGAACTGTTTCTACCCACAGGCCATCACTGTGATGAACACTTCAATTCATTTCAGTTCAATTCAATTCTATTTATATAGCGCCAAATCATAAAAGAAGTGATCTCATTGCGCTTTTCCTATAGAGCAGGTCTAGAAACTCTTTATAATATTAATTACAGAAACCCAACAAATCCCACCATGAGCAAGCATTTGGCGACAGTAGCAAGGAAAAACTTCCTTTAAGAGGGCAGAAACCTTGGACAGTACCAGACTCAATGGTGGGCGGCCATCCGCTGCTGCCTTGTTAGGTTTTGAGAGCAAGAGAGAGAGAGAGAGGTTTTGAGAGAGATAGAGAGAGAGGGGAGGGGTTTGGGGGAAGGGGATAGGGTTAGGGAGGCACAATAACAAACTTAACACCAGTCACTTAGGAACAGTCCCTGTGCAATAACCTTGTGACACAAACATCCACTGTACTTGTAAATTTATGTCATTATGTAAATATGATCACTTTTTAAATCTACGCACGCTGTGCATACTGTTTATACTGTCACATCCACCTACCTATGTTACTGTTGTTGTTTTTGTACTAACATAATTCAGATTTATTTATTTATCTATATGCATATAGTTGCTTAATGTTTGTTTACCTTGTTGAGCTTGTTGTCCTTGTTTTTAGCTGTATTTATGTCTATTTCTGTGAGTGTACATTGAGAGCAACAAAAAACCGGAGTCAAATTCCTTGTATGTGTACACATACCTGGCCAGTAAAGCTGATTCTGGTTCTAAATATACACATTTCTGGGATGTTAATACCTCAAACAGTGTTTAACTGTAACCTCAAATAGTGTTTAAAAGTAAACACTGAGACACATTTATGACAGTTGATGGTGCTGCAACTGAATAATTACTTCCTGCAATCAGTCACATCAACACTCAGAGAGGAATAGCCAGTCAGCCACTCTGATAACTTCGCTTATTTTTTTTATATATTTCATATATTTTCATTTACTGAATGTATGATATTCAGAAAAAGCACAAATGATTTAAATGTTTAAAAAATATTATTTATTTGTATGAATTCTTGGCAACAAATAACATAATATGAAAGTGGTCTCTAACCATATAAAAACAGATGAAATTATGTAAAACTGGCAAATAGAAGCAAACTGGACCATGAAGGAAAGTCTGCAAACAGAGGAGGTGTCTATAGAGGAAAGCACATACAAAGGAGATGAGTAGAAATAGGTTGCAAGTAAAAAATGATATCTTTACTCTTGTCATTTGATCCTCTGAGTAATGCAAAAGTGTAACAACCTGTCAAAAGTGCAGTTGGAAATAACAGCTCATAAAAAAGCAGCCGTTCCACTGGTGAGCTGAAACTATTCTGTACTATACACATTGCTTCTGATAATGTGTTAACCAATGTTATATTGTGCAGGCACTGCAAAACATTCTCCCTATCTTCTTGAAGTTGCATGCTTTTCTCTGCCTCTGTAAAACTGCTTCCATAAAACGGTTTCATCAGACAGAACAGATTTATTGCAGCAAGTAGAATTTGGGGCAGTATCCAGAAAGCTCATTAGCCCTGCACAAGCAGCATTTGGTTTCTGTGTAAATAGATGTAATGTACATAAAGCAGCTGATGACCAGGGTCTCAGGGCCTTAAGGGTTGCTATGGCCACACACAGAGCTGTGTGAGTGGGCTGTGTAGGTCAGGTGCAGCCACACAGAGCAGGCAGAGCTTGACCAGTTTTAGCCAGTTTCCTGGTGACAGGCTTGCCACCACTGATGACAAACAGGTGGTCATGGGGATAAGGGTCAATAAGAGATAAGGGAGGTGCAGATTGGTATAGTTTGAGTAAAAATCTGAAAGATTCAATAAGTGATGTGCCTGCTAAATAGGAAGAAAGCTTGTAACAGTAAGGCTCTATGAATCTACGGGCATGCATGCAGATCAGGGCCTGTATTTATCAAACTGCTAAAAGTTAGAATTTGGACTTAAGTGAAACATAAAAGTAAATCTCTTTCACTTTTACTCCTACTCACAAACTTAAGAATAATAGCTATCTATTAAATCTCTTGTGACTAAAATAAGCTCTTAAATTTAAAAGAGCAGTAAGAGAACAGTAAGACCTCTGTGGTTTCACTTTATTGTTCCCAAAGCAGATATTTGCACATTACTTATCTGTGATAATCATTTATAAACTATGTACACAAGTGACATGGAAGTATATAGAATATCCAGTATGTTATTTCACTTCCACAGCAATCCACAATCTCCAAAGCTTGTCATTGTTTTGATTGTAACTCTAGCTTCCAGTATTCTTCAACTCTTGAGTAGTCTTGAGTCTTTTGTGCCAAAAGAGCAAAGAGTGAACAGTGCAGGCATGCATGAGTCAACAGTGGAGAGGAGGTGTAATTTGTAGAGCATGTTTTTCAGCCTGGCTTTGTTAAGTGTCACTCCTTGTATGTCTACACAGCAGCAATTGCCTGGGAAATGTCAACAAATACTCCACTCCCCTGTCCTTACTTGACAGGTCACCAGTAAACAGTAAATTGTGTTCGACTAGTTACCATCACGCTTTTCTTCTCAGCAGGCAACAAGATGATGTGAACTTTACCTCGAGTCAGGACAGTCTAATGGTTCAGGGAAAAGGTTTGCTGGCAATCCTGCAACGGTTTGTCTGTAAGAAAGCCTGATCTGAATTCTAACATACAAGCATGTGCTCAGAGCAAATGCACAGCAGCAATATATGCAGTGCTACAACAGGACTGAAATGTTTGCTTATTTACTGCTGGAATCTCTCTATAGAATACTGTTATTATAAGCTGCTGGAAAGAAACTTATAATAACAGTATTTGTTGGAACTTTTTTCTACCTCCCTTCCTCTTGAGCAGTAAGTGCCGAAGGTTAGAAACTGTAAAATGTGCCCTAATTAAGTTTGAAGCTACATTAAGTGTGGTGTTGATGAACACTGGATAGTGGACATGGAATGGACAATGCAGTTCAATTCAATTGTATTTATATAGCACCAACTCATAACAGAAGTTATCTCATTGCACTTTTCCTATAGAGCAGGTCATACTGTATTCTTTATAATATTATTTACAGAGACCCAACAAATCCCACCATGAGCAAGCACTTGGCGACAGTGGCAAGGAAAAACTTCCTTTTAAGAGGCAGAAACCTCAAGCAGAACCAGACTCAATGGTGGGCAGCCATCCACCGCTACTGTGTTGGGTTGAGAGAGAAGGGGGGGGGAGCACAATGCAAATTCCACCTAGAATTTTAAAATAATAATAATGTAATGGCAGTGGAAATATTAATATTAATAAAGTAATAATAATAATAGGAATGGCATAGGAATAATAATTACAATAATAGTAACAGAGCCAATAACAACAATTGTAGCAGTTGTCGAGCAGGAACAAGGGGGTAGCAGGTGGCCCACAACCACAGATCCAGACTCTGCAGCTCCGGAGGCAGAAATACCTGCTGAAAGTGACAGGAGAGGAGAGAAACAAGAAAGCACAGAACTACGGGAGAGAGAAGATGTCAAGTTAGTTACATGCAGTAATGGGATAAAAATGCATACAGATGGAGAGGGAGAGAGGAAAGAGGTGCATCTCCCGGAAGTCTCCCGGCAGTCTAGGCCTATAGCAGCATAACTAAGGGATGGTTCGGGGCTCACCCAAGCCAGCCCTAACTATAAGCTTTATCAAAGAGGAAAGTCTTAAGCCTACTCTTGAATGTGGAGATGGTGTCTGCCTCCCGAACCCAAACTGGGATCTGATTCCACAGGAGAGGAGCTTAACACAGCTTTGTAAATGCTATGTTAACATATCACAAATATGTTGTTAGTCATATATAAACCATTAGTTAATCATGAAATAATCATAATCAAATCATTAGTAAATGATTTTTAAATGTGTTCATGTGTATATATGTAAGTCATTCAAAGTGATTATAATAAATAAGGAACAAACTATTTTCAAAACATATATGATTTGTTTTCATGAGGATACACAGACCTACCACCACTTGGCTTCAAACCCCCGCTTTCCCATGCTTCCAGCATGGCCAGGTACTTTGTCGAACACAAGTGAGTGGGTGAGGAGATGGCGATGGATCAAATCCTCATCACTGCACCAGCAGCTCCTACTGGTTGGTTGGCGGGCCTGTGCAGAGTGGGTGAATAACGTTAAGGACTACTATGATCAGTGTAACTTGCCTTTTATAAATGATGTGTAAATGTAATGTAAATCATTTACAAATCATTTTGCATCCCTATTATCTTAAGTGTGAACAATTCATCATGTATAAAAAAATTCATAAAATGTAAACATCAGTTATGAAACTATTTTCTGTAGATAGCTTTGGGACATATTCTTAGATTGTCTATGTCTAAAAGTTGATACAAACTACAACATGCCGTTTTTATCCCCTTACTTTGCAACAAAATAATCCATAAAGATTAGTTAAGGTATAGCAGGATACAATGATTAGCAAGGAACAGCAGAATGGCAAAAAATTCATTAGCTGCAATGACTTTTTTGGTATCACAAAAAATAATCTAGATTTTTCTCTGCAGGTGGCTTACTTTACAGTAATTGGTGAAAGAACATTACGTAATCACTTCAACAATCTAACCACATTTCAGCCATAATATACTAACTTTTAACATGTTGCTGGAAATGCCATTGAAAGTGCAGCACGAGATTTGACAGGCTTATCTATACAGTTTTCCAATGTCATGAATGAGGCGGCCTAGGGGTCCATTACAATGTTTTACAAGCCATTAATGCCATTCACTGCCAGGTGGTCCACCAGTAATTCCACTGAGCTCCTGTTTGGGCATCGACAAATGCTACAATGTGGTTCACAGTATAATGCCAGCTGGGGCAGAGCAAGTCTGTAAGCCTGCCACTCATCACTGATGATGATGGACCATCTCTTGGCACGGTGAGCTGTGAGTGGAATTAGTTCTCTTCTAGTCCTTCTTTCAACCAAGCAGAGAACTGGTTTTGCAGATGTGTCTCTTTGGTATATCACCCCCTGCGTACCAAACACCCATTTCCTCCTGGTTAAAAAAATGTCAACCCTGGGTAATTATGGTGGCTAGCTTAATGTTTAATTATCAAATACTTATGTAATATTATTACTTATATATGGAGCATCCTAAAGGTCATGGCGAGAATTTTATTGAGGACTACTTTCGCATTCCCTCACAATATGTTTTGCATTACCTCGCAATACTTTTGGATTACCTCGCAATAAATTTTACAGTGAAAAAAAAATTCTCGCTGTGACCTTTAGGGGACTCCGTACTTGTAATGATAGTTGTACTTGCCTTGCTTTTATGTCAAAGTGACTCTTCTAAGTGTTTTCATCCCCCTATACGCTGTCCCCATCGTCATCTTAATCTGTCCATTGCAACCACACATGCCTCTTGCACTTTTTTGGCCATCTTTGACAAGGTGGTAGAGCTGCCATAACCAAAGTTCTTGAGAAAACCTTGAAGAATATGTATTGAGAAAATGCATTTACGAGAGCACAATGACAAGAGCAGAATATGAAAAAAAGTAAGAAATACATAATTTGATCCATGATATGGTAGAATTAACGTGACTTTCATTAACGTGACTTGCATCATGATATGTTAAACAGACATCACAAAATAAAAACTTGATTGTTAAACTAACCTGTACACAAATCCCATCCAGATGAAGAGGCAGACTTTGGAACACTGAAAATTGAATTGTGCCTAATTGACGTCCCACAGTAGGTGGAAAGTAACATGTACACAAGTATTGTACTTAAGTACAAATTATGACTACATTTACTTGGCAAGGAGTATTTTAACATAAATGCACTATTTTTTACTTATTATTTCAAATAAAATATATCAATACTCCACCACTGATGGGCTACTTACCGTTCACAGCTGTCAAAATAATCACTTTGATCCGCTTCATTTTATGACCACAGGAATTGCTTTTCATTTTCCTGTTAAATATTTTTTTCTTTTGCAGCCATTCAATAAGTTTCAGATGTTTTTTTTTGTAGATTTCTTTCCTTTAACCAGCTCTCTCTGACTATGTATTTTCATTTATTAATAATAATTTAATAATATAAATTAATATAATAAATAATAATAACTGTGTAATAACAAACAACAACAAAAATGGTTCAGCAGTTTAGACAATTATATAATTTACATATAGTGAGTCTTTAAGACTTTTGGATTTATTGAGTGCTGAATAGTTTGTATGTACTATTGTATTTCATTTCTGACAATTTTAAATGAAGATTTTCTGTTATAAAATGTAATTTTGTGAATGGGGCATTTTGCTTGAAAAGTTCAATTTTTGTCCACAGAGTATTTTCCCAAAAGTCTTGATGATCCCCAAGACTTTTAGGAAAATACTCTGTGGACTGACGAGACAAAAGTTGAACTCTTTGGAAGGTGTGTGTCCCATTACATCTGGCGCAAAAGTAATACTGCATTTCAGAAAAAGAAGATCATACCAACAGTAAAATATGGTGGAGCAACCAGCATCACACCATTGATACAAAGTTCAAGACACAAACAGCCACTTCAAAAGAAGACTTACACATATTCACAAAAAGAGCACCAAGGGCTGGTAAGGCGTAGCAAGGCACAGCTGCAGGTGTGTAGAATAACAAAAGCGTTGGTAGTAAAAAAAGAATCTTATAAGCTTTAAAACAGACAAGAACATGCCATAAAATTAGAGAAGAGATTTCTCATCTTAGAAGGGATATAGGCGATGAACACAAAAACTGGTCTAATTCTTGAAAAGTTGGAAAAGATGATCAATAAGTTGCGTCTGATATCGCTTATCTTATTTGTAATGTTCAATCATGAGCCGTAAACGCTTCCGCAAATCAAAACATGGAAAATGTTGCGCTGGGTTGGGTATACTGAAACGTGATGCCTCAGAATTTAGCGAATCAGACAATGAATCACAAACATATCTAATGGGGGGTAGCACAGAACTACAAAGTCAATACAAACAGCCAGTTCCCAAACCCAAAACAGCACAAATGGAGTGTAATAACATACCGCAAAAACGATGCAAGCAGTACAGTGCTGAACTGATTGCATAAGACAGACAGGTGGGGTGCGTGATTTTAACATCACAGAGAGAAGAGAAGTTTAACAGTATTGATATTAGTCATTCTTTAAACTTGTCTAGTATCAAGATGAATAATATGGAAACAGCTTTGGACGTACTAAAACATCACTTAACAGAAATTGTCGACGTTTCATCAAAACTGGCTGTGCCAGACAACATTTTAAAAAGTTTTGAGAGGTCAACTGGCTCGTGTAGCATGGCAGGCAGCTTTCAAAACAGCAGAGAGAACATGATGGCCACAACCACCGGCAGGGAACGACCACGGGCCTCAGGTAGGCAGCGGTCAAAACTGAGAACAAGTCCAAAAAGCAAACAAATCCCACAGGGAGCAGGCAAAATACAAAAGTCCACAATACTGGCAAGGTCCAAGGAAACAAAGAATCGATCTAACAGAACTCACTGGTAACAAATGCTGGGATGGGTGACATGGGAACAGAGCACAACCAAAATGCACATGACAAGGGCAACGACCCGACAATGAACAAAGGAAAAGACCCGGACTAAATACACTAAGGTAGGTGAGACAACGAGACACAGGTGCAATCAATCAAGGTGGGGCTCTAGATGTTCTAGAGTAAGAGTTTTTCAATATCTATCTGATATTGCTGTGGCTAAATTCAAAGAAGCGATCCCATTTGCATTTAATTCAATGCTGTCTCAATATAACAGAGGACTCCTATGCAAATTGCAGCCCCTCCCAAACTGACCATCTAGTTGATAGTGCTGCAAACGACACTGCGAACGACACTTGATTCTATCGCTCCTCTAAAAAAGAAGATAATAAAACAAAGAAGGTTAGCTCCACGGTACAACCCCAAACCCGCAAATTAAAGCAAACATCACGAAAACTGAAAGGAAATGGCGTTCCAACAACCTGGAAGAATCTCGTTTAGTCTGGCAAGATAGTCTTAAAACATATAGGAAAGCCCTCCATAATGCAGCTTACTACTCATCATTAATATAAGAAAATAAAAACAACCCCAGGTTTCTTTTCAGCACTGTAGCCAGGCTGAGAGTCATAGCTCTATTGAACCATGTATTCCTATAGCCCTCAGTAGTAACAACTTCATGAGTTTCTTCAATAATAAAATTTTAACTATTAGAGAAAAAATTCATCAAGTCTAGCCTTCAACCGGTACTGACTTATCTTCAAACACAGGAACTTTAAAAACAACTGTAAAACCTGATATATATATTTTGACTGCTTTGCTCCTATCGACCTTCCTCAACTAATTTCGACGAGTAATTCATCTAAGCCATCAATCTGTCTCTTAGACCCCATTACAACTAGGCTGCTTAAAGACGTTTTACCCGTTGTTATCACTTCTTTACTGGATATGATCAGTCTGTCTTTAAAGTAGCTGTTATTAAGCCACTTCTTAAAAAGCCTACTCTTGATCCAAGGGTTTTAACTATAGACCTATATCTAACCTTCCCTTTCTCTCTAAGATCCTTGAGAAATCAGTTGTGTGACTTTCTAAATAACAATAGTTTATTTGAGGATTTTCAGTCAGGATTGAGAGTGCATCATAGCACAGAGACAGCACTGGTGAAAATTACAAATGACCTTGTCTTGTTAGATCTTAGTGCTGCGTTCAACACCATTGATCATCACATCCTATTACAAAGACTGGAACATGAAATTGGCATTAAAGGAGCCGCACTAAGCTGGTTGAAATCCTATCAGATCAATCTCAGTTTGTACATGTTAACGGTGAGTCCTCCGCCCAAGTTAGTCACAGAGTTCCACAAGGTTCTGTGCTTGGACCGATTCTATTCAACTTATATATGCTTCCTCTAGGCAATATTATTAGGAAACACACCATCAATTTTCATTGTTATGCGGATGATACCCAATTATATCTGTCGATCAAGCCAGATGAAACTAACCAACTAGCTAAACTTCAAGCATGCCTTAAGGACATAAACCTGGATGACCTGCAGTTTTCTAATGTTAAACTCTGACAAAACTGAAGTTATTGTACTTGGCCCCAAACACCTCTGAGACACATTATCTAAAGATATAATTACTCTAGATGGCATTGGCCTGGCCTCCAGCACCACAGTAAGGAACCTCGGAGTTATCTTTGATCAGCATTTATCCTTTAACTCCCACATAAAACAAACTTCAAAGACTGCCTTCTTTCACCTACGCAACTTGCAAAAATCAGGCACATCTTTTCTCAAAATGATGTCGAAAAACTAGTGTACTATGCAACTATCATGCATTTGTTACTTCTAGTTTGGACTATTGCAATTCCTTATTATCAGGCTGCCCGAATAAGTCCCTTAAGACTCTCCGGTTGATCCAGAATGCTGCAGCACGTGTACTGACAAGAACTAGGAAAAGAGATCATATTTCTCCAGTATTGGCTTCTCTGCACTGGCTCCCTGTAAAATGCAGAATTGAATTTAAAATCCTTCTCCTCACCTACAAAGCTCTTAATGGTAAGGCACCATCATATCTTAAAGAGCTCATAATACTTTATTACCCCACTAGAACACTGCGCTCCCAGAATGCAGGGTTACTTGTGGTTCCTAGAGTCTCCAAAAGTAGAATGGGGGCCAGAGCCTTCAGTTATCAAGCTCCTCTCCTGTGGAATCAGATCCAAGTTTGGGTTTGGGAGGCAGACACCATCTCCACATTTAAGAGTAGTAGTTTTTTTTTTTATATAGCACCAATTCATAACAAAAGTTATCTCATTGTACTTTTCCTATAGAGCAGGTCTAGACCAGTATTAGTAACAGAGTCAGGAAGTTCATAATCTAATTGCAAATGGAGGTGTTAATGCCCAGGGATGACAGCGTTGAATGCAGAGCTGAAGTCAACAAACAGTATTCGTGCATAAGTGTTCTTATTGTCCAAGTGTGTGAGTACAGAGTACAGTGCCATGGAGACTGCATCCTCTGTGCTCCTATTGCTGCAGTAGGCAAACTGGTATGGGTCCAGTGTGGATGGGAGGAAGTCCTTTAGATGTGCCAGGACCAGCCGCTCAAAGCACTTCACAACAATGCTACCGGGCGGTTGTCGTTCAGGCACGTTGGACTAGACTGTTTCGGCACTGGCACAATGGAGGTGGATTTAAAGCATGCTGGCACAACTGCTTGGACAAGGGACAGGTTGAAAATATCCGTAAAGACCCCAGCGAGCTGCTCTGCACATGCCTTGAGTACGCGACCGGGGATGCCGTCTGGTCCAGCAGCCTTGCGTTTGTTGATCCGGCTCAGTGCGGTGAGGACATCTGTGGAGGTGAGTGTGATGGACAGGTGGTCAGCTGAGGATGTGAGCTTGGTGGCAGTTTCCCTATTGTCTCTCTCGATGGGCGAGCATAAAAGTTGTTAAGCTTGTTCAGGAAGGAGACATGGCTACGGTGGTGGAGCGTCTGGGTTTGTAGTTGCTGATGGCCTGGATGCCCTGCCACATGGCTCGAGGGTCGGAGTTGGAAAAGTGCAGTGTTGCATGCCTTCAACGGGAGGCGCACCTCCTTGTTCATCCATGGCTTTTGATTTGGGTATGAAGTGATCTGCTTCTGAGTTGTAACACTGTCTATGGTGATGTACTCCAGTATAGAGGAGGTATAGCTGTCTATGTCCGTATGAGAGCCACAGGTGGCCTGAGAGGCAAACATACTCCAGTCTGTATGTTGAAACCTGTCCTGGAGTGCGGAGTCTATCCCCACAGGCCATACTTTGATGGTCCTCGCTGATGGCTTCACACAATTGATGAGAGGTGAATACTTGTGGGTGAGGAACAAAGAAAGGTGATCAGATTGACCCAGGTGGGAGAGGGGTTCATGGCGTAAGCCTCAGCCATCTTTGTGTAGACATGGTCCAAAGTTTTGTTTCCTCTGGTGTGACAGGAAACATGCTGGTGAAATTTGGGAAGCACTGCCTTTAAGTTTGAGTGATTCAAATCTCTCGCAACAATAAATGCAGCCTCCGAGTGAGCAGTCTGTTGTTTACTGGCAACATGAAGGCCGCATGAAGTTCGCTCATAGCAAGCATGGCATCAGCATCCGGAGGAATATAAGCTACCGTTTTAATGGTGGAAGTGAACTCCTGTGGCAGATAAAATGGTCTACATTTAACCATGAGAAACTCTAGGTTAGCTGAGCAGTGTCTCCTAACAATAACAGAGTTCGTGCACCAAGCTTTGTTAACGTAAATGCACAATCCTCCGCCTCTGGTCTTACCGGATTCATCTGCCGTCCTATCTGCCCGGAGTGTGTGGCGTTCAACTAGCTCCATAGCATTGTCCGGTATGCCGCTGTGTAGCCATGTTTCAGTGAAGATCATGACGTTGCAGTTCAAAAGTCTTCTGCTGTTGATGATGCAATGTTGAATCTCGTCCATTTTGTTCACCAATGATCATGCGAGGAAAATGCTGGTTAAAGAGAGCCGGTGTGGTGTTAGCTTTAGCTTAGCTCTGAGCCCTCCGTGCTTCTGCAGAGGGCTCGAGCCTTCTTCTGGTTTGTTTACGATCTCAACGCCACCTGTGAGAACTTCTGCCAGGCCGTGCAGGGTGCATGGGATCGGGTGTTCTGGCGATCTCAGGGACGAGTCGAAGATTGTCGAACTGCCAGGAATGCGCAAACCAATATCCAAGAGCTCATGCCGGGTGTACGATGTTAAGGCATAGCTGTTCATGCACGAACAGACTCGAGATGAGCAAGAGAAACACTGCATAAATGCAAAAACTGTGAGACACTGAGCCTCGCAATGTACACACGCCGCCATCTTGGTATAAAGAGTACGATCTAGACCTGCTCTGTAGTAAAAATGCAATGAGATAACTTCTGTTATGAATTGGCGCTATATAAATAAAATTGAATTGAAATGAATTTCCCTCTAAACACAGACAATAACTTTTCCATGTGTTTAGCACGTTACAAAAACCCTAACAATGAAATTCAAGTACAAGCAGATGCAGGATTTAGTTCGACTCACAAAGTCTCGCTAGCAGAAGTGTCAAAATTTGAATGGCATACATGTGTTAAGATTCTTGTTTTTCATCACAATCATGGTACTAAATCTGTACCAAATCCGAGAGCAACCCCAGGAAGACATTTGTACGAAGACCATTATTACATGATACAAAACAAAACAGGATTTTTTTGGAAGTGACTATGTGTGTAAATCCTGTTACAAGGGTTATAAAAGCCCAGCTTACCACAAATGCAAATATTTTTGCAATGTAGGTCTGTCTGAAGAGTGTCATAAGCAGCAGGATTTGAAAAACATAAGGTGCCCAGATTGTCAGGGCATTTGCATCTCCGTGTCTTGTTTTTACAGACACAAAAACGTGACAGAAACCAAACATCACAAAAGAGCTAGTCCGTGTGATAAAACAACAAAAAAGGCTACAAGCTACATGTGAACAACAACAAAAACTACACGTTCATGGCGCACAATGCGTCAGGATTTGATAATTACATCATGCTGGAATACTTTCGCCGACCAGCAGATCACCCCGAGACTAATTATGCACGGTAGCTAAGTCATATTAATGCACAATGACACATAGAGACAAAGGTGGCTCGAATCTTTCAGCTTCCTTCCAATGTGTTTGTCGAGAGATCCCGAAGTGCTAGGGTTCGAAGATGCCAAAAAAGGTTATTATCCACACCTATTCAAGCTGTTCACGGTCGAGATAGAAACTGTGTAGGTCCGTATCCAGATCCTTATTTTATGGATATGACAACATGTCTGACAAAGACAGGGCAACTTTCATGCAGTGGTACAATAAAGTGCGTCATAGGGTGTTTGATTTCCAGGCTGAGCTGCAAGCGTATGGGATCAATGTTGTTGTGTTGCAGAAGCATGCATATGTCGAGTGCACCAAATCTGGATCCTTTTGATTACACACAACACTTGTTACATGTTGTATGGCTGTGTTTAAAACACAATTCCAGCCCCCCTGACACACTGGCATTGACATGTGATGGTGCTTACATCAATCAAAACAAGTCTTTCTCTAATGCGTCTATACAGTGGCTTATTTTGAGGCTTTCAAAAACAAGATAGAAATTCAGCATGCCCTCATCATGATGACGAACAAATTGGTCCATATCATGTTGACGGAATTTGTGAACGAGACAATGTATGCACAGTTTATGAAATTGCTGGTTGTTTTTGGCACGGCTGTTCGAACCTACAGTCCCGGACATAAAAATTCTGTAAACAGTATTGCATTTGGTGTTCTTTTCAGACAGTTTAAAGAAAAAAATACAAGCTCTTAGACAGACACACAAACTCCATGTCCGGGTGATGTGGGAATGCGAGTGGGAACGAACCAAAAAAAGAGACCAGATTCTGCAGGACTTTTTGAAAAGTTACGAGATGCCTGAAAGGCTTGACCCGCGAAAGGCGCTGTTTGGTTGTTGCACCAATGTGTACAGACTACACAACAAAGTTGCTGAGGGCAAGAAAATATATTATTATGACTTCACCTTGTTGTATCCAACTGTGCAGGCTCGTAAAAGCTACCCAAGTGGACAAAAAAAAAGTAATCTTCCACGACTTTGAGCTGATTGAAAATTACTTTGGGCTAATAAAATGTATTGTGCTACCTACCAGGGGTTTGTATCATCCTGTGCTTCCATATTGCTGTAACAACAAGCTAATGTTTCCTTGGTGTAGAACATGTGAACTAAACAAGGAGAATTTGTATTTAATGGGAATGTTATGAAAGGCTCGCATATGTATGATTTGATCTCTGGGAGCGCCATGGACTGGTTCTCCTCCTAGCTCTCGGATAGGAAGTTTTCTGTGTTGCTTGGTCTCTACAGGTCTGAAACTGCTGCTCTTTCCTGTGGTGTGCCTCAGGGTTCTGTATTGGGCCCTATATTATTTTCTTTGTATATGCTTGCCTTAGGTCATATCATTAGCACATTTAAAGGCATCTTTTATCACTGTTATGCTGATGATATCCAGCTGTAGGTCTCTTTTAAACCAAATGAGACTGACAAACTGCACAATTGTCTGACTACCATTAAGGACTGGATGGCTAACAGACTGAGGTCCTTATTGTTGCTTCAGATAGCTTAGCTTCCAAGGTTGCTCAGTGTATGGGGTCCTTTTCTTCAGCTGTACAGTCTAATCTACGAAATCTCTGTCATATTTGATCAGGTTTAGTACTTTGACAAACACATCAAATCATTGACCCGTACATGTTTTTTCCATTTAAGAAATATTGCAAAACTCAGGGCTGTTGTATCACAACCTGAGCTTGAGATGATCATTCACATTTTTATATCATCCCGGGTAGACTACTGTAATTCCCTTTTCACCTACCTCAGCAAGTCATCCCTGGACCATCTACAAATGGTCAAGAACGTTGCTGTAAGGCTGTTGACCAGGTCCAGCAGGCAGACTCACGTCACACCATAATTTTACTCTTGTGAAGCACTTTGTGACCTTGTTCTGTGAAAGGTGCTATACTAAATAAACATTACTTACTTACTAGCTTCCCTGAGGGATTGCTAATGGTTACTTTATCAGCATGTTATGGAATTGTTATTGTTAAAGTGTGTTTTGGTTTATGTGAATGTAAGTCATATGATTTGTTGGAATAATAATGCACCTTTTATTTTGCATTTTTTAGTTTGTTATTGTATTTAATAATTTCTGCTTTAGAGTCTGCCTTACTTTCGTTGTCTACTGCATTTCTCTTTTAATTCGTGTTGGCAAGTGGCTGTGAGTGAGACAAAGATAAAAATTAGATAAATTCCTTTAACATCTATGCTCGCATTTTATATGCAGCACCTCAGTAATCTCTAGGGAATGAAACTCACTCATGGGATCATAGTTAGTTATAGGTGCGCTCCATTTTTACGTCCATGCTTGCTTACGTAGAAGCGATGGCGGGGCAAGCCATTTAAAAGGTATGTGGGCAGCAGCTGTAGTAACTACAAGCAATTTTGCCAATTGTGTAACTGTAGCTGTGAAAACAAACAATAAATGAGCCATTATTGGCTCTTCATCAAAGCCAAACTTCAAAATCTTCTGGTAAAACTTTATGGTAGGGGTACATGAATTCATTCATGTAGTACTTCATGAACTATAATAATAGTATCTCAGCGATAGCCGCGGTCTGACACTGCTCTGATTCTTAAAGACCATCAGGCACTGCGCGAATGAGTGAAATATCACTTCCTGTGTCCATTATGTGGTGCTAGAGAACACAAACTAATCATTCACTGTGTTGCCATGTATCAAGTGTAGATCACACAATAAAACTCCAAATTAGCCTTTAATTGTCCTCAGCTCAGGACTCTTATCAAGCATGTGAAATTTGGAAAAGATCTGATGATGTGGAGCTGAGGTAGCAAAGTTACTAATTTTGAAACAAGGAACCACTGTTACTAATTCTGGTAATAGGTAGCACTGTTACTAATTTTGGTACCCAGAATTCGCTACATCGCCATGGCAACACCGCTTGAGAAAACGTAAAAAGCTGCGAAATTTAGCATCAGAACAGCCTTTGGATTACACTGCCCAAATTTGAAGTCAACCGGATTAATTCTCAAGGAGCAGTTCAACATCAAAAAATCACTAAAATTCGCCAAACTTAGATCTTGTAAAATGGTGTCTAGTTCTGTATTAGGATATCCTATTAGGTTTCTAATTAGCGTATAATTTGGTATAATAGTGTCTAAGTATTTGGGTCGAATACGGCATTATATGCAGTTTCTAAGAAGGCTGAGTTTACTGGGACATATTATCACAAATAATAAACAGTTCTGGTGGTAGTCTAGTGGATAACTGAGCTGCTAACACTGTATTCAAATCCACACCACTGTCCTTGTAATGGGCCTCTTGAATTACCTATATAGTGGCGAGCCCATAATTGAAAAGACTCTCGGCTATAGTTGTGAAATGATGGCAGCAGGGGAATGCCCCATGGCACTTCCTGTGCTCTGATGGATGGCGGCAAAACTTGCGCTGGAGCTCCACTTATGCTCGTGTTGGCTTGCTGCTCACCAGCGGAGGGAGATTCCTCTTCAGACATAACGAGTTTTCTTCCTCTCTTGTATGATTTTCTAAAGCTGTCTCTAATAGTTTCACCACAACAAATACATGAACTACCAGCTGCCTGAACAGTGCCGCCTAGCTGAAATACCTGATACCAGAACATCAACTTAACATTACTGTAAACACTAAATATGTGTAAACAAGATGGTAGATAGCAATTCATTAAGAATATAAACGTATGCTTGCGCAATTATGTTTAAACATGTGTTTCCACAATTATGTTTACATCACAAAACTTCACTCCTACATAAATTCAGTCCCTCAATGACATGCTTTGAAGATGTGTGAGAAGCTTCGCTGGTCTCAAAATAATTATAAGAAAAGGAATCCACTGCCAGTTAGAGGCTCTGGGCATGAGGCAGACTCTCTCTTTCTCAAATTTCACACTGTGCCATAAGTCTTTCAATTTCTCTACTCAACCCTAGCCTCCAGACTACTTGCTGTGCTCGTGCCTTACACTTTGAAACACCCATATGTCCTTCATGCACTCTGTCAATTTCAAGGCCATCTCCCAGCGCCCTCCTGTTTTGTTGTTTCTCCCAGGAAACTCCTGTAATTTGCATGCCCCTCAAACATTATTATGAATAATGGTCATTTACGGATCCATAAGTTTTGTATGTTTGTCTGACATCACCCAAGTTGCCAGCCCATAAACACAATCTACACACAGAATCCACACACTACATACAATTTCAACCCATCTGTCAAATTTAAGCAGAGTTGGACTGACCATTTATATCTGCTAGTCTGCCTACCGCAGCAATAGGAGCACAGAGGATGCAGTCTCCATGGCACTGCACTCTGTACTCACACACTTGGATAATAAGAACACGAATGCTGTTTGTTGACTTCAGCTCTGCATTCAACACTGTCATCCCTTCAAAGTTAATCACCAAACTTGGAAACCTGGGCATTAACACCTCCATTTGCAATTGGATTATGGACTTCCTGACAAACAGACCTCAGCTTGTTAGGTCAGGCCACAACTGCTCCACCACCATCACACTCAACACTGGCGTACCACAGGGCTGTGTGCTGAGCCCCTTCCTCTGCTCCCTCTTCACAATCGACTGCAGGCCTGCACATGGATCTAACGCCACGGCTGTTGAGCGTGTGTCCTGGACTACCAACACCTCCTGCCTGGTCAAGAAGGCTCACCAGCGCCTCTTCTTCCTGAGAACACTGAAGAAGAACCAATTGTCCTCAGCTATCCTGGTGAACTTCTATCGCTGCACAGTAGAGAGCATCCTAACCAACTGTGTCACAGTCTGGTATGGGAACTGCTCTGCTGCACAGCGCAAGGCACTGGAGCAGGTGGTGAAAACTGGCCAGCACATCACAGGGACTCCACTTCCAGCCATTGAGGACATCCAGAGAAAACGCTGTCTGCGTTGAGCCCGCAGCATTCTTAAGGACTCCTCTCACCCCACCTAGTGTTTTCTCCCCTGCCTTCCGGCAGGTGCCTCAGGTGTCTCTGGACAAGGACCAGCAGCTTTTTTCCCCAGAGCTGGCTTCCTACTGAACTCTGCCCCCCGCTGATTCCACTGTCCCCTCATACACCTTAACTTTAAATGCTATATTGTTTTTGCTGCTACTAATTTGTTTTTGCTACATGTACCACATGTTCATTTGCACTACCGGATTATTTATTTATACATATACTGCATCATTTGCACTCCAGTACTCTGTACTGAATACTGCAATAACTCATCTACTGCACTGTTATTTCTGTCCATAATTTGCACTCCTTAATATTCATTGCACTGCTGTTCTGCCCAGTCCAATTCATTATTGTACATATCCATCAGTATACTTCTGTTTATAGTAATGCCATCTGTATATAATGTCCATAGTACCACTTGTAAAATATTTTCACAATATTGCTCTATCCTGCATTTATGCACACACTTTATATCCTGCACTTGCTAAGTGCACTTCTGGTTGGACCTAAACTGCATTTCGTGGCCTAGTACTTGTACATGTGTAATGACAATAAAGTTGAATCTAATCTAATCTAGTCACCAGGATAGTGGTCATGCCTTTTGCAAAGCCTGTTGGGTTGATTTTAATATGGGGCACATTAGAAAAATTACATGAGCCAACATATCAGCTCCCAACGGCACATAAATGTTGGCAGATGTAACTCTGTCCAACATTTCAGCCTTTAAACTCTCCGCGATGACAACCCTCGTCCCTTCTATGAGCAGCCATCTAATAGAGTAGAGCTCACTGCAGTAAGTATGGTATGGTTTAAGCTGAGCTGGCAACTCCTCTCTCCCTCCCTCTTCTTCTTTATGGTGTTCCTCCCTTATCTGCTGTGGGAGGTGGGCAAATGTGTATAAATACAATCAACAAACATCTGGACCTCTGTTTCAAACTCCTGCCCCTCTTCTGTCAGGTTGCACACGGTGAGTAGAGCTTTACCAGCCACATGTACCATCTTGAGACAGAAACGTGGTATTCTAGGTGGCAACTGCTTTGCTCCATAACGGGGTCACAAAGTTTGTAAGCTCTCTGCTTTCTCAACCCATTCTCATTCCCAGGTCATCTATTACAAACGCTTTGTCAAACCCTCCGGCGTCTCAATAGACATGTGAAAGTTACCCTTTGGTGTCTGTATAGATGTCTGGATAACTTAACAGTTAAATGTAGATATCCTGATTTACATTTTACACCCACACATCTGGACCAGAGGACGGAAGTAGCCCTCTGGATTTTCAAAGTAAATGAACAGTGAGTGTTTTGAACCGTGTTGCTGCAAGACGCAGCTGTACCATTATGCTGTGAGAGTCTTTTTAAGTAAGTTGAACTTTTATGTGTTTGTTGTCTACATCATTCTCAGTGCGACGGGTGATGGGTTTGCTTGATGGGAGTGGGAGAGTTCTCATACGAAGCCACACAACACTCCTATGGAAGTTTTTATTGGACTTTATTATTTGTAACCAACAGAAGACAATCCACAAATGTGTATCATAATACACAAATATTTCACTATCCACAAACATGTATTTTTTAATTTGTGTTGTGTAAAGTTCTATCCACAAAAATATGGCGCAATTTGCAAATACGCATAAATTAATCTGTAAAAACATTTTAATTTCAAATGTAAATTGTTTCACCACAACAAATACATGTAAAGTGATAGATATTCATTTGTGGATCAGTTTTTACATACAAAATGGGTTTTGCACATTTGTGGATTTTTGTCCAATCTGTACCGCAACAATCTTTAGAAAAAATCCACAAATGTGTACTATAATACACAAATATGTCTCGATCCACAAACATTTTTTTGTGTTGTGTAAAATCATATCCAAAAAATATGGAGCGAAGTTTGCATGACAGGTGGTGAGATTCCCTCACATGAGCTGACGGAACTACAGTCTGTAAACTACTGGAAGAAGGCTGAACAAGAGTCATCGAACAACCGGAGAAAACAAGCTGGCTTCTACCAGGAGGTGAAAGACAAGGTGGAGCATCTTTATTTAACCCAAAGGTCATGATTCAGGATCGGGTGCATCATTGTCATCTCCAGTTGAGTGTGCTGTGCTTGCTTACTTACTGGCATTACCTACAGTTTGCTAAAGTTAGTGTTAGCCAGCTGTGGCAGTGCTGTACTAGCTTGCTCATGTTAGATCATTTAGTTCGGGGCCCTGTTTCAGAAAACGGGTTTAGTGAAAACTCTGAGGGAAACTCTGGGTTTTCAGATCCCAGGTTTAAGAAGTAACTTTGTATCAGTTACCATGGTAACTGACTCTGTGAACCTAGCCTGCTCGCTGTTTCTCAGTGTCTCCTCCCTCTTACAGAGCCAGACACACTGTTTCATTTCCTCATTCATTCAGTCCGTATCAAAACGCATTAATTAGTGGAGGTTTACTGTCAGAATCTCAATCCTGGTTGGATATTAGTTTGGTACTCAGGACTATCTTAAGTTACCGCTTTTATGTCATTTCTTTGAACAGTGTTTTTTGCCCTCACATTCAAATATTACACAGCATCAAGTTAGCTCAGAATAGAACCTCTGCATGTCCTTCTGTTTTTATAACACTGTGACTGTGCACACAAGACAGTTTGTTAGAGCTGTTCCACTAAAATGTTTATTGCACATAATGTAGTTTAAATGGTAAAAATTTGTATGAAGCTTTAGACACGTAGGATCAATGAATAATTATCACTCATGATGTGATTGGTCGCACTGATGGAACATAATTCCTGTAATATCAGAGGTTTTATGTTAATATTTCTGAGTGAGCAGGACCGTGGTGCAGCTGTGGCTGTCTCCCTCTCAGTGTGGCATGCTAACAGCAGAAACACAGGAGAACTGAAAACTCTCTCTTACAGCAGCAATGCGAGGAACTGCGTAAGATTTCTGCAACAATAGTTAGCACCAACAGCAACTACACAAACTCTGCCAGCTAACTTTAAGAAGCAACTAAGGAAGTTAGCAGCAATCTAACTGTAAGGAGAACAACAGACAGAGCGACCGGTTCCTCCGTCTGCACAAACGGACTGCACAGCAAGGACTTTCTTTTTTTGGAACCAACATTCTTCCCTGCCTGGCTCATTCCAACAGAACCGCCAAATAATAACAGAAACTTCAAAGCAACTTCTTCCATTACAAACTGGTAACGCAACCACTGAACCTATAACTGGGCATTATATAACTTCACATAGCTTAATAGTGTACTTGGCTATGGACAGGACTGTGCTACTTTTGTGAAGGTATATGTATTGATTTGGTTCATTGAGTTTTATTGTTGTGTTATGGAGTAGGTTAGGTTAGGTTAGGTTATTTGGTAGCCACATGTTAAGTGATGTTAGTGATGTTCACACAGACCTAGGATCTTGCATGCAACTAACAATCCTCTTACTAACCTGGCACTGTTTATCCTATACAGTTCACACGTACACTCCAATTTGGCATTTAACAGAGCCACACTCTTTAACATATATGGCTTTTCCATCCTTTTTGAATTTCCTTTCTTTGTCTAATTATGATGGCACTTCTCAGCTCAGCCGACATTTTGAGTTAGATTTCTTTTGTTTGACGCCATCTTGGACCTAGCAGCCATTTTGGCCACACACACACACACACATACACACACACACACACACCTTTTGTTCTGTAGTTTAGTGCATTTTGGGTTAGACTTCATATTTGTGTGTGTGTTTGTGTGTTTACGCTTTGTTTATCGTTTAATAAATGCGTGTGTATAATTATGCTGGTTTCTTTAATGTTGCACAAGAGTGAATAGTTTGCCAACCTCTTGTGTTGAACTCCAAATCCTTCAACCTACAAGCTATTGATGGTAATTCTGGTTATATTTATTCATTTAATTATTAATCTGAGTTCCAAATTGATAGTTTAGTATATTATATGAGACTCAATCAATTGATTGGCTATAAGTTCTTTTCTTTAAGAAGAGTGGTGCCCCCAAGGACTTTATTCATTAAAGTTATTATTTATCTATCTTTGATAATCTTGATAGCCAAATTGAATTGATTGCATCTACACAATTTGGTGCCCCTTTAACCATTGTAAATCCCAACACACTAATTTAAAAGTTAAATGCTTTGTAAGCCATGATGTCTCTAGTGTGTTTCTACTCTATGATTATGGGAATGATGTGACTTGTGGATTTTCTCCGAGATATCGCTGACCCTTTCATCCCTTTCTTTCTCTCCGTCACCTCAGCAGCACCTTGGCCTCATCTCTCCTGTCCTGTTACCATCACTGGACTCCAAGCCACCATCAACACTGCATTCTACTGCTGCTGGACGACGCTGGACTCTTCTGATTTTCATCTCCATCTAAACTTTTCTGTGCAACTATATAGTTTACTGTTGAATAGTTTATCACAATGTACATGTTTTACATTTATATTTAAATACATATGAGCCTACTTTTGAGAATTGTGTCTTGTAGTACAGTCTAGTATGAACAAAGTATAATGAGAATTATGGCATAAGTCTTGTCTTTTACGTGTTTGTTTCCTGATTTTAAAGGCTGCACTAACCATACTTTTCTGAATTCATTAGACTGTTGTAGCTGTTCTGTTATTTGCCTCATGCCACTACCATATCTCCATTAATAGGGGCTGGCCAGCTCTGTTGAGCTTCTATTAATTGGTGTTATTGTTATTTTTGTATTTCCTAATAAAACTGGCCCTATAACCAGACCCAAACCTGATGATGCTTAGTAGTGAAGCTTGTGAGTTTTCATCAAACGCCGTAGCCATGATGGCTCATTATTCGCCATGAAACAGGAAGTTGTTGTAACTTGACTGTACATTGTCCGATGCCGAAATGTGGTTTAATATTTTTATTCTATTACTGCTGTTTTTATATGTTTATATGTTATGTTTTATGTGTTCGTTGCTTGCTATGTGAAGCACTTTGTAACTTGTTTTGATAAGTGCTATATAAATAAAGATATTATTATTATTATTGTTATTGACGCAAATTCAAAAAAGGGAACTGTTCCTGTAGTGCATTTTTTGAATTTGTGTCTGGAGGAATATAAACAGCAGCAACAGAAACACTGGTGAACTCTCTGGGCAGGTAGTATGGTCAGCATCTTAACATTAAAAACTTGACATCTGGGGAACATTGTCCATCAACTTTGCCTACGTTTGAGCACCAAGCATCATTGATGTAAACCCAGAGTCCGCTTCCCCTCTTCTTAACGGAGTCTTGTGTTCTGTCGGCACGGAACATGGTCCGCCCGTCGAGTGCAATAGCACTAGAGCACAACAGTCTCTGATTTCCAGTTGCTGAGTTAGCCTGAGTCTTATTTTATTTTCCTGCGACGAAGACATTAGCCAGAAGTAGGCTGAGTAGTGGAGTAGCCAAGTTGGGTTAGCTTAGCTCTTAGCCCGATTATCTTCCGTCTCTTCCTGGGGCAATCGCACCGCTTGCAGTGACGTTTGGTCTAGCTGATCTGGCTGGATGGTAGGAAGACGTTGTGAGCAGTGATCATCTCATGGTCCGCTGTACTTAATCCAATCCCTGCACTTCCTTTTCTGACGCTGATGAGTGTATTTCATGCTTTTATAGGTAATATGTGCTTCAGTAATAACGGCGAAAAAGTAACAAATTAAAACAAAAATGTAGCAAAGTTTGAGGGAGCTACTGGCTGCCTCATCTGCATGCAATGTCATCACCATGGTAAAAATAGATTTAAATAAGCCAAAAAGTTAGCTTTATGAAAAAAATTACACCTGGTTTGGTTTGTTAGGCTCATTCAAGCCGAACTTTTCACAATAAGCCCAGCTTTTCTGAGCTGCTTTCATGGACTGTGTACTGGATAAAGTCAAAATTAGGGCCCTCAGGGGACTGTCCTCTCTCCCTTCCTCTTCACCATCTACACCACGGACTTCAGCTACCACACAGAGTCCTGCCACCTTCAGAAGGTTTCTGATGACTCTGCTGTGGTGGGATGTATCAGCAGTGGTGATGAGTCTGAGTACAGGGCTGTGGTGGGGAACTTTGTCTCATGGTGTGAGCAGAACCATCTGAAGCTCAATGCGACAAAGTCTAAGGAGCTGGTTGTGAATCTACGGAGGGCCAAGGCACCAGTGACCCCGGTTTCCATCCAGGGGGTCAGTGTGGACATTGTAGAGGAGTACAAGTACCTGGGAGTACACATGGACAATAAACTGGACTGGGCTAAGAACACTCAGGCTGTTTACAGGAAGGGCCAGAGCCACCTCTATTTTCTGAGGAGGCTGAGGTCCTTCAACATCTGCCGGACAATGCTGAGGATGTTTTATGAGTCCGTGGTGGCCAGTGCTATCCTGTATGCTGTTGCATGCTGGGGCAGCAGGTTGAAGGTAGCGGACGCTAACAGGCTCAACAAACTGATCCATAAGGCCAGTGGCATTGTGGGGGTGGAGCTGGACTCTCTGTCGGTGGTGTCAGAGAGGAGGATGCTGGCCAAACTACATGCCATCTTGGACAGCGTCTCCCACCCGCTCCATGACGTGCTGGTCAAACAAAGGAGCACCTTCAGCGGAAGACTCATCCCCCCAAAATGCACCACAGAGCGCCACAGGAAGTCATTCCTGCCTGTGGCCATCAGACTCTTTAACTCCTCCCTCTAAGTGTCAGTCTGTATGACCCGAAGTCACTAAACTGGACATTGATCATTACATCTCTGCAATACTTGAATAATTGTGCAATATTCTGTGTTAATACTCCTGTGCAATATTTCAGTTTAAAATTCCCTATTTATTGATATTGATATTACTCATACCTCTATTACTGCTGTGCAATATCCTCCGTGTCATTATAATCTTAATAAGCTACACTTAACTTGACAGTTCATGCGCTATTACCTTATACCGTATTATTATCATCAACCGGTAAACCCACTTTGTACTTCACACTTATTTTATTTTATACTTATACCCACTTGGTACTTCATTTATTTTCTGACCTGTATTATAGTGTATTATATTTTTTTAAGGGAAAAAGATTAATTTACTAAAAAATATCATGAGTTTCAAATGGTCTGTGTGTATTTTTATGTAAAGCCAGATACTAATTAATATTTATAATATTTTCTTTTAATAAAATATTGAGGATTGTACAGCTTTAGTTGGATGTATGCTCTCTGAGTGCTTTCTAGTTTTAAATGGGTCAATTGGTATATATTTCTTTTGACCATATACAGTACATTTGGTACAACCACATACATATTTTCAAAAGTTCCAATCTTGTGGTGTTAGTTCTAACTCTTAGTTTACGTTTGTATTGAATGTGCCTTATTGTCTTAATTGCAATCAGTAAATTAGAATATATTAATAGTTTATTATTTATATTTATACCTATATATATATATATATATATTTATACCTATATATATATATAAAATGTTATACAGTCACCCAAATGAGGCCATATAAAGCTTTGTAAATACCCCCTTTTTCTGGATATCAACTTTGCGTATAGATGATTTAAAAGCAGTGATTTTTGTGTTTAGATACCTGCTGAACACTCAGCATCAGTATGGACTTCATTACCTTGGTCCACAAGGCTTTTTATTTTAATTGTAGAGAAAATCTGACAATTCAACAGAATAACAGGTTATTTATTTCTCTCTCTATTTCGTTTATATGTATATATGTATATATAAATAATCCTTGTCTGTTCCTGGTCTCTTGGACAAAAAAAATTAACTTATACTTTTATTTTTTGGAAAATCTAGTTTTTACATAATTTCCCTACACTTTCATTCACTGGGGTCTCCAACCTGCAAGTTGCTCTTCGAGATCGGCACCGCGAATCAAGTTCAACCACCAATCACAGGGCAGAGTCCGCCCCCTGACTTTTGATGGATGAAGTTGGCACATTTATTTATTTCGCTGCAGCAACTTACACTAGGGATAAATGAAAGTATATATAAATAAATAAATAAAAAAAATTACAAATAGATAAATAAATGTGTTAATAAATGAAAAAGTAAATACATAACTTAATATACAAATTAATAAATATATAAATGTCTAAATATATGAATAAATAAATGCACAAATAAATGGAACATTTATATATTTAATGTTTAATTTAATTTGTGATTTTATGGGGACAATTAAGCATTAAATTACATAATTATTTTGTATTTATTTAAGCATTTTATTATATAATTATGTATTTAAGCATTTTATTATATATTTATACATTTTTAAGCATTTAATTATATAACTATTTATATATTTAGTTTTGGCCCTTAAAACCCTCCATACACGCCTTAATGCCTTATAAATAATAGTCCTCCCTCCGTCCCTGCTCACTATACTTGCTGTTTTCTCTGTTTTCATTGAGCTGGGCGCTTTAGCAGGCAGCTCCCCCTGCTGTCCACAAGGAGCCTCTGCGCCCCAGCCGTTTCAAAGACTCCCCCCAGCCTTTGGGCCGCACCTCCTCATTTACATATAGCTTGAAAAGCCAAATGTCAAATACAAAATGACAAATGCCTAATGGCAAATGAAAAAGAAAATTTTAGCGAAATTTAGTCAAAGGTCAAATGCACAAAAAAACGTATTTTGTTTTTTCTATTTAAGCTTTTCAATTTCCCATTTAGAGATTCATATTTTATGTTTACCCTTTTCTTTTAAATTTCACTTTTTTCATTGTCATTTTCCTTTTTAAGTTTAATTATCACCTGATTATTCCTAGTTGTGTAGTAAAATAATATTTTTAATTTGATCTCTTTTAATTTACTATCAGGACTTTTAATTTGAATTACAACCAAAAGTATCCTCCATATGAAGTGAAGCTAAACTTGAAAGCTAGTCTACACGAGTTAGTATCCATGGTAACTTATTTAAACTTCCTTTATGAAACACAATTAAAATAAAAAATATTTAAAAATAAGCTGATTTTGTATAGTTTTGTCTGCAGGTTTTTGTGCCATCTATGTCGGGTCTCCCTTGCAATAGAGGGTTCTGATCTCAATGGGACATACCTGGTTAAATAAATACAAATAAATACTTCACTTATACATAGGCCTATCTGTATTTTTACATGTACACAGCTATTTACTTACACACTACGGCCACACAAGCCTCATATTCACTGGTCCACAACTCAGTCTTTATGACAGAGCTGGTTTATAATTTCTACAAACCTGCTTAGGTAATGCAAGTGTAATACAATGCTTTCAATAATTTAATATGCCAGTTTGTTTAATAGAATCATTTATTTTCAAAACATAACCCATGGTTCACCATGAAGCTAATCACCTGCAGGTACAACATGACAGATTGGGCTCGGCTTTCAGAAATGAAGAGCACTGATACTGGGTGCTACATATTACAAAGGTCCGATGAAACAAAATCTTATGATATATATTTACTTGATATTCAAACTGTGAACATGAACTTACACATTAACTGAACAACGATATTAAGCTAGTGCCTTGTTTTTATTATTCAATACAAAAGCTGTATTGATGCACCCTACCCACCAACTGTAATGATCAACCACCTACTCATCCACCCATACCTTTACTACAACAGATCAAAAACAAGTTTCACACAGAAAACCAGAGTATGCAGACGACACTAGATCTATACAACTACAAATTAAAGTCCATTAGAAAACAATCCCAGGCTTTTTACAAAACTGATTAGCCAACATGTTCAATTAGTTCAACAGTTAACATTGAACGGAATGCTTATATTCTCTTAATCGCATCATCAATTTCTGAAATCTGGTCCTTCAGTTGGTTCCACTGTTCAGGATTCAGGGAGATACCTACAAGAAATGTAAAACAGAGTTTCAAACTGTTCCTTACACCACAACCGCAAACCACTAAAAATATCAAACATGCATGCATCTTTCCAGTTTCTCAGATAAATATGTACCCTATGTATATAATTGAAACTTATCATTAAAACATACAGTATCTATAACATATGCAGAGCTTATTGATGTGATTACCTTTTTTCCCCGGCTTCATCTCCCCATCTTGGTTCATCCAGTACTCTCTGATGTCAATAAGGACTTTACCTTTGAAGTCCCTGACGCTGACATATCTCATCTTTCCAATCTGTAAGAAGTAAACTGTCAACTGGACTTGACTTTTCTACACAAAATATTTTTGGGATCAATACATTTTATGTCCTTTACAATACGAACGAATACTCAACAATACCTAAATCCACACAAAAAAAATGAAGGTACAATATTGAAGGTATTAACATAAAATATTCTTTGCAACAGTAAAGAATATTTTATGTATTGCATATATAAGGAGTTTGTGTAATAGTGAATTACAACGGAATTAAAACCTTATTTGATCTGATAATCTGCTTCATGAATAATTCAACTTCATGAACTTGAATTTTACATACTCAGATCTAGCACCTACTTTCAAAATTGATCTGCTGAATAAAAAATAATTGTTAAAAGTACACAATGGATGCAATTTCTGGAGAGTTTAAACAGCTGAAACTACAGTATACCTGTGATACCCACCTGGAACATGTTGTCATCACTATTACTGCTGCCCTTGGATGAGCCACCTGGCTTGGAACTCTCTCCGCTCTTTGGTTTTTTGGCTGGTTTCTCCGGTGCACTTGACTTCTTTCTTTTTGCCTAGACAAATGTACAAATACTTTTCAAATTCTTGCCCCCCATCATATCCTTACCATCCACTCCAGGGTTAACTGGTATACATAGAGTGGAATAGTAAAGAATAGTAAAGCACAGCCAGTATCAGTAGACTGGGAGAAAATTATATGAAGAAAAGCATCAAAGGGAGCACTTGAGCATAAGGCAACATTTTTATTTATCAGTACCAAGAAGCATGGTAAATGGACTGTACTTATATAGCGCCTTTCTAGTCTTTTTGACTACTCAAAGCGCTTCAACAACATATCACATTCACACACTGATGGCAACTGCTCATCAGCTATTTGGGGTTCAGTGTCTTGCCCAAGCACACTTCGACATGTGGGCTGGGGGAAGCCGGGATCGAACCACCGACCTTCCGATTGGTGGATGACCCGCTCTACCACTAAAGCAGAAGCAGTAACAGTATCAATAAATTCCTAGCTATACCCATCCCTACTCGTAGTTGACATCACTCCTTTAGTATTTATGTCCACAGGCTTGTACCTTTGACTTTTTAATAATCAAAGAACCAGATCTATTCTAAAACAGCTGCTCATATTTTTTACTGGTGAGCTTCGGGAGAGTTTCCTGCCATCTAGCCTTGAAGTGCATAAACTCTCAGTCGCCTAACATTGCCTGTCTATCTCAAAATATTATCTCCTTTCAGTGCTTCAATTTTGATGCCAAGACGTATTATAAGCACATGGATAAAGTAAACAAATCTGAAGTTCGTATTAAAGCACAAACCTTGGTCTCTACTTCACTGTCGGAGTCACTTCCAGATGTGGAAGACAGCACTTCCTTTGATTTTGGCATTCTGCTGAGACAGGGATCAAATATCAGACCTTTATTTCAGTGCAAAACCACCACGTGTTCATTTAAAAGAGTATTCAGTGACAGGTTTATTCTAGACTCACTCCGCGGAGACTGACAGTCTTTGGGCATTACTGCACACGAAACCTCTCTTTCAAATTAACTTTCACATTTTTCAGTCTGTGTAATTTAAACAGAACATATTACAAAATACTAGTGTGCACACTACAAATGTAATCCTTAAAAGGAGCATTTGTCTATCCACCTGCACTGTGAAGGGATCTGTTTACAGCCAGTATGGAAAGGAGGAATCATTACAGACACTAATAACTCTGTCGAAGTAAATATGAGCATGTGTGCAGGTAGGTAATAAAATATTTGCCATGCTTTTTGGCAATAAAATGTGTCAGTCTGTACAGCATTTTACACACTGGAAAAATACAGGATGTATTTCTCTAATAGACAAGGATATTAGACTGACTGGTTTAAACTATTTATATTAGTTTTGTTTATCTTATTATTCTATTTCTAAATACATTATTTACTCAGACAGTATGCCTACTATGCTGTTTCAGTAAGGGACGGATGTCTGCAAGGCAGTGAGTAAATAGGTCACTTCACTTAAAACTGACTGCAATTAAAATCAGACAGAAACCAGTTCAATGAGGGTCTCGCTCTTGTAGTGGTTTTTGGTTTTTTGTGTCATGGTAGCGGTTCCCAAATGTTACAGGATGTTAGCATCTATCAGTTTCGAAAAATCCTTTCCCACTTGTGACAAAGAACTCAGTCTCAAACTGTGCTGGAGCTGATGAAACTAAAAGTCTCTGAAGGCAGGAGTGTGCTGAACACTGGGGCTGTGTTACTGTTGCTGATGGGTTCAATACTGCATGCACCCATCAGTGTTACCTGATGGGTGCATGCAGTATTGAAATCACCCCACAGAATTAAATCATGTCCAAATTGTACAATTCGATTTCTATACAGTAACAACTCTTGTTGGAAACCAGAAAACCCCTACAGGAAGACACGCAGTGAGGGCAGAGCTGAGCGTTAGCCCGGGCGCTGCTCCGGTGCGACAGCCCTGACCGCCCGGGCGCTGCTCCGGTGCGACAGCCCTGACCGCCCGGGCGCTGCTCCGGTGCGACAGCCCTGACCGCCCGGGCGCTGCTCCGGTGCGACAGCCCTGACCGCCCGGGCGGTGCTCCGGTGCGACAGCCCTGACCGCCCGGTCCTGACTAATGACTGGCGATGTTTCACTCTTAGCTGGACAGGACCGGAAAACGGGTTTCAAGTCTTTTTATCGGAATACTTTTTCATCCAGGCGGTTAGAGGGCTCTTCGAGGGTTAAGGAAATAACGTCACCTACAAAACTGCGCTAAGTGCCGTGAGACATGGTGAGTTTAGCAACCATCGCCTGCTAATTATGTTTCTAAGAAAGCGAAGGTTGCCACTGTAATGCACAGCCGGGGCGAGCTGTATGTAGGACCGCAACGTTGGTTCCGCATCTGCGGCGGAAGGGTTATTTAGTCTGCGCAGTTTACACAGGTTTAGGATTGGGCGATGCATAAAAACACTTTGCATATTTGCCTCTATGAGCCTTCGTTTGATTATTGGCAAAGCAGCGTTTTAGCGCTTCGATTTGCATTCCGCGGATATTTTTCTACGTTTGACTTCAGACAGGATCAACTTGGAACGACATCTCATCTCGCTACCTCAGTAACACTTCGTCATACAACGTGTTTGATCGACTGGTTGCTGTAAGAAGACTGTTCTTGTATACGGGCATGGACGTTAGCTAGCAAGCTAAACGCTATCTGGATAGCTTAGCCACGGTAGCTAACGTTAGCAGAGTTGAAGCCCCGTTGCACATGTATGCTGTCTCGTTATGTAGATGACATTAACTTTCTTTAGCCAGTGCACTGTAACTTAATAGCTGTGCAGTAAAACACCGACATGTTCTTCTAATAAAACACAAAACTCGTACGCAAAGACACGTTTTAGCATGTTCTTTTCAAGCTGTTAATGCTTACATGATGTGATGTAGCAGAGCGGATCTCTGGACAGGAAGCGGAAAGCTAACTGGCTTTCCGGCGCGAGTTCTGCCTGCCTGCGCACAACCGTATGGAGGGAAATCTGTGTCAATATCGGAGCACAGACTGAGAGTCGCAAATCATTTGTAAACACAGATTCCTTAGATTCGAAATCCACAAACAAACACATCATGACCCACAAACAGAAATCAGTGACTTGTATTTTAAAACTCAGAATTTGAATGAATGCGAAAGGATTTGTCTGCGCTGTGGGTCATATTCTCTTTGTAGATTGTTTCGTATTTGTTTTCAGAATTTTGACTGGGACGTTAACTGTTTCGTTGTTTTACAAATTGCAATTTCTACAAATGCACTCTTCATTATTTGCAAACAAGCACAGTCTAACTTATATTTTCAAACCACTGTTTCAAGACATGCGTACAAATTCCGTACAATGCTCAGCATTCATGTGTGAAATCTGTGTTTGCGGATCGCTTCGTATTTGTCTACAAATCATTTTAACTGTTTTACCATGGAGAGTGTGAATAGAGCCACAAATGTAGTCAGCCAATCAGGGTATTGCTTGCTACGTGACGTCACGACTCTTCAATAAGCCTTTCAAAATAAGAGCTGAAACCTGTCAGAAACAATGTTGCCAACTTGGCAACTTTGTCACTAGATTTAGCGACTTATTCAGATCATCAGGTGAAAGGCAAGAAACATATTCAAATATATTATATTGTACTTCATTCCCATGCGTGCTGCGGCTCTTCTGCCAACAGTGTGTCTCTCCCTCTCCTCTTGCGCTGTGCGCAGGCAGTCAGTGTGCGGCAGCTTCACTCTCTCTCTGCGGATCTCTGGATCAGGATGTTATAGCTTGTAAATCTACAGGGTCATCCACCAAACGGAAGGTCGGCGACCAATTCATAACAGAAGTTATCTCATTGCGCTTTTCCTATAGAGCAGGTCTAGACAGAGACCCAACAAATCCCACCATGAGCAAGCATTTGGCCACAGTGGCAAGGAAAAACTTCCTTTAAGAGGCAGAAACCTCGAGCAGAACCAGACTCAGGGTGGGCGGCCATCCGCCGCTGCCAGAGAGAGAGAGAGAGATGTTCACCTTAAATCCAGCCCCCGAGACACCCTCCATCCCAAAGCCCTCCAAACCCAAGAGCTGAGCCCAGAAAAGAGTCCCCTATGTCAGTTGGTCCTGAGATTAACTGCCCCCTCTCAGACACACTCTGATCAGTCTCACAACAACACTGCTTTCCAAACACCAATCAGAGTAAACCAAATTATAACGCAATGTAAAGAAACTTATTTAGAACACTGGAAAGGAGAAACTAAAAGACAATATGTCTTATATATGTTATATGTCTTACCTGTTGGACAGGTGAGGTTGTGACAGAGATGCACTTCCTCCTACAATGTAAAACAGTCAATGAAATAAGGAACATTTACTTTAACAAGTTCAACTCTGTAATCTCAGATTTCAAAGAGCTAAATGAGCTCTCAAAAATAAAAATACTCCTAGGAGAAGGAGACAGGGCAGATCTTGCTATTTGTATTTGTACTTTTTTAACTGCAAGTCTACAATTTTTATTATTATTATCTTACTTATCTGTATATATTTTATTAGCACATTTCTTCTGTTTATGTATGTTTTATTTCACACTTGCTTTGGCAATGTTAACATCTGTTTCCCATGCCAGTAAAGCCCCATTGAATAGTGAATAATAGTAAGAGAGAAGAGTGAGAGAGACAGTGGTTGTTATGTCCACACCTGAAGCACACTTTCACTTTTTCATCTGTGAAATTCTTTGCTTCATTTTTGATATTTCCCCAGTGTTCCACATCCCTAGAACCAGTCTGTGATGCTGGGGGTCAGCACGTCTAGGTCTTTGCCTGCTGCCCGGCTGGCAATGCACTTTTTTTTTTTTTAATTTTATGTTTCACTACTTCACTACTTACTGTTTCCCACTTGCATACAGTTTTAATCTTTTATGCAGTTCTGCTGAATACATAATGCATCTGCTGCTGTCCTCAAAAAGACATATAAGGCATAATATAATAAATACATTTCATGTTTGGTCTTGTTATATTTAGTATATATTTAGTTAGGCAGGACTGGCCGCTGGCGGAATCCGGCAGGAAAACTGGTCCAAGACTGAGGAGGCACAGTACAAAATCAAGTCAGTCAGTCAGGCAGCAAGGCAGCTGGACATCCTGGGAGGGCAGAGTTGCAGAGTTGTAAGCTGGGCTGATATGTGGAAGATACCACAGGCTAAACTCAGTTTTGTCTAGAAGCAAAGTAGGGATTTCAGGCACAACTTCACCTACTAAGTTGCATGGAGAAGGGGAAAAGTCTGAAGAGGTCAAAACTCCAGCAACACTTAACAGTATAAAGAACAACTTTATTTTCAGACCAATGCATTTTGGCTTGTAATCTTCATCAGGGTCATAATGAAGCAAAACATTTAAAAAGGTTACACAAAGAAAACCATTTAAATCCATACACATATCCAGTGCCAGTGGGGCACCCACGCATAGATGGGCTGGGTATATGGTCACGTGGCAGGCCAATCACATTCCGAAACTGGCAGAGAGGCAAGGGGAATGCAGGGGCAGCTTGTAAAAGAGGAACCCAAAATGTGCTTATATAATGTGGCATACTTACAAAGTGCTTGATTGAGATTATAAATATATTTTTAAAAATACAATTTATAAATAAAATAAAAGAGTACCCAATTCCCCATTGTCCGACATGTATGTGTATGTATATGATTGGTTGTTGGTTAACCTTTTTAATAGGGATGCACAATCCACTTTTTTTCAGTACCGATCCAATACCGGTGTTTAGCGTTAATTAATAAGCTGTATGCCTCACTGTGTGGAAGAGACTGGGATCATTCTTTTATGTGTAAGGCAACATCAGGCTTGAATTAAACATTGCGTTCTTAACTTTGTAAAACAAAATGTTACAAATAAATACATAGATATAAATTGACTGAATTGTTCTTATTATTAAAATAATAATCGTGCTCCGGCAAAATCTTCAATATTAACAGGAATTACAATTCAAGTGTAAAACTTTTAAATGTAGCAACATATTGGTCAAAGCAGAATATAAGGGGGACCTGTCTCGGAGGCGTGCATGACCTTCTCGTGTATGCGCAGTACCCCCAATGACCTTAACGTGCACACGTATGATCTATGGTGCACGAGCGTCCTTGAGTGATGGGAGATGCGGACATGTCCGGTCACACCTTCCTTTCACACCTCTCCCCAAGACCATTTGTTGTCCCCTAATATGGGGCACGGATGTTGTTAAAATGGTGTAAGTGTTTTGGGAGTGGCTTTTGACATGGTGCAGCTATATAGTGTCGTTGTGGGGGACAGAGCATATACTAAACAGTGAGTGTGGGTCGACGGTTGCTACATTTGGACAGATTTTTGCATTGTTTCTGGACAACGGCCGGGCATCTTTTCCTTTTTGCACTGATTCTGTCAACATCAGAATACAGGTAATCATTCAGGGTTCTTGACTTCAAAACGACCCATAAATCTTGCTGATGCTGATCTCCTTATTATCCTAGAAAGAAAACGTCCTCCTCTAAAAACCTGACTGATTTTCTGGATCAAAAGGCACGGGTTCCACAGTATGAATGGGATGTGGAAGATTTTAAGGTATCGGGATACTCGGCTCGGAGGGGCACCTCTGACACGGATAAACTCTGCCCCATTACATCTAAAGAATGGGAGACATGGTTTACCACTGGTTTAGTAGTCCAGTGGTAGTCCAGTCGACACATTATTCAGATGGTCTAAGACTTACAAGCGCTCTGAAGGTCTCAAAAGAAAACCTTTTGACATTGATAAATGAGCAGACTCCAGAGGATGATAAGGAGAACAAACCGGAGCGGGCAGATCCCGGCATATGCACACCTTTGCCCAGACCAGCATGGCCTGATGAAACTCAAATATTCCAAACCTCTCTCCTGTTTACAGGGCCATTCTAAACATTTGTGCAGAAGGATACGCAAAAAAAAAATGTAAATGTTGAATATTTTGAATGTTCTAAATTAGCATATGTTTTGTACAGATGTTTTGTGAGATGACTTATGCCTGGTGTGATGTGCCGCCAACATATAACATCCTAATTATTTTCCAAAACCCCCAGATGATGGCAACGACAACTCCTGGGTGGATGACCTCGGAAAAGAGTTGGGGAAAAGAAATCTGACATTTCTTTCTCCTGAAGAAAGACAAGGAGACGATACCTGAGGCACAGTTTAATGCAGATTGTTTGGACACTCTGGACTACTTTGATTATGATACCCCATCTAATCCGACTATTCACAATATTATGGAGGCAACAATAGCCTATTATTTACACAAAATTCTTCAACAAAGAGCTAAAAGAAAACTGTGTATATTGTATTTATACAGGTGAATTGTACAGACAATCTCACTCATGCACTGACATACTTCCCTTGCATTATATCAAAGGGCATCTGGGAGAAATTTTTACGCAGAAGCACATGTACTGGATTGTCTTGGGATCGTATCGCCTTCTACGTACGACATTCAAGACATTGCTGCAGGTGCTTTGCAGAAATGGTTGATGAGCTCAAGAAAGGATTTACCGTCGCAGCACCGCATTTAAAGACAGCGGCTAAAAACATTGTTTCTTATGTTATCACCAACGTTATGCATCATAGTAACAAACAGTAAGAGGGGTCAGGAATAATGGCAATAAAACGTCCGCCTGGATGAAGGGGGAGTTCCCAATCAAAGACGCGTCGCCGAATATTAAATAAGAAGAGCGATACTAAGACAAGAAAGAATACACAAGCAAGGAGAAGCAAGTCGGCAAAACGTGGTAAGACAAGAGATATATTCTAGCAGGAATGGCTTTGGTACATAATGTGTCGAAAGAATGTGCTAAATCGGAATTAGATCTGTTTATGGTGCCTTTGACACAAACAAGTATCGATAAATGTGCCTACATCGAAATCCCCCCTCTAGCAGCCATTTTGGACTCTACGCCAATAGAATTTTTTGTTCCGACTATCTGGATCTGAACAAGACTTTTTTATATACACGTGTTAAGATTACCAAAGCTAACGGGGGAAATCTGGCACAAGGAGATGAAGTAGGATTTATCAACTACCCAGGTTGTACAATATTTTCACAAGTGGACATTTCGCTGGGGGATGGGCTCATAACAGAGTCGTCAAACACCTATCCTTATCTTATGTTTTATAGAATGTCTTTTAAATTATAGGAAGGACACTCTGCAGACGTAGTTTGGATCTGGACTATTCTGCATGGATACTGCAGGACATATGGAGGATGAGACAGTTGGAGGAGATAACGAAGGTCTTGTTAAGAGAATGGGGTATACAGAAGGAGGCCGTGTGGTAGAGGTAATTGCACCTTTACATTCTGATTTGTTTTTTCAAGACAAGTTAATGATAAATGGTGTTGATATTAAGATAAAATTTATAAGAGCTAAAAACAAATTTTGTTTAATGCATAACACTGTAGATGACTTTCAAGTCAATATTCTATCTGCAAGCCTGTTTGTAAAGAAGGTCACAGTATCTCCTGCTGTTAAACTAGCTCATGCCAAGGCTCTAATGCACAGTAATGCGAAATACCCTGTCGACAGAGTATGTCTCACAAATGTCAGCATTCCTACAGGCACTCAGGTTTATAATCAAGAAAATATATTCTTGGGACAGATACCTACATTTATTGTTGTAGGATTTGTAGATCATGATGCCTTCACAGGTAGTTATGCACGTAATCCGTTTACATTTAATCATTATGATATAGAGTTTTTATGTTTATATGTTGATGGACAGCAATAGCCCTCAAAGCCTTTTCAACCTAATTTTGCTAGGAGTAATGCCATTAGGGAATATCACCAGTTATATTCAACAACTGGAAAGTATCTTAAAAACAACGCTGCATCCATTACCCGTGATGAATTCTGTAGAGGATAATGTTTGTTTTGCTTTAACCTGGCCCCTGTCTCATAAAAAACGGGAATGTCAGATTAGAGGCTCGGTTTAGAAATCCTCTTCAGCGAACAATAAATGCAGTTATCTATGCTACATTTGATTCTATAATTGAGATATCATCAAGGCGTCAAGTTCTCATTGACTTTTTCTAATTTGAAATAATTGTAATATGAATACAGTAAAATTGTCGGAAATTCTTGATTAGAAACAAAGTCTAATACCTTCTTACTTGAGCGGCCAGCATTGGGTCGCTATTTACGTCAATAAGCCGGGTATGGGATTATTCTTTGACAGTTTTGGGAATCCGCCTACATACTCACATTTTCCAGAATAATTTTCTGGCTTCCTTAATAGAAATTGTGAGTTTATGCAACGTTCTGTAAAACAGGTACAAGATGTGTGATCTGCTGTGTGTGGTCAACATTGTATTTTTTTTTCTGTATCATATGGATAATGGGTTATCGTATGATATGATGAAATATACTAATATTTTGTATGAAAATGATTTTATGGTTTGTAAATTTGTGAAAAAAAACGCCCCTCGATTGCATGTGTTAAAAATCATTTTTTTAAATGCGTCCAAAGTGTACAATCAGAGGATTCTTTTAAATATGTGTAAAGCAACATTATATACTGCATAATTATTGAAAAATATTTTAAATAAAATGTAAACATATACATGTACAATAAGTTTTGTTATTGCCTTGTAGATCTAAATAAACAACTCTACAATGATAAATGTCTGCTTCTTTGTCTTTTATTTAAAAATAATCAAAGATATACATTTAAAAATGTATCCAGTCATTCACACGTGTTTCAGGAGATAAAAGGTTTGTTTCAATTTGTTTTTCAATTTGCTGTTTCCTTCTGCTAATAAGAGGAGTAGGGGCGTCAGACGTCGTTCTCTTAAACTCTTCGATTTTTCTCTTGACTTGATGATTTGGTACAACTGATAAAGGAACATTCAACATAGCCAATGATTGTAAGTATTCGTTCCATCCTGTAGGCCGATGACTGTCAGACACATTGTGAGCAGCAGTCACGCTTCTTATCAAATCATACACATGCAAGCCTTTCATAATATTCCCATTAAATACAAATTCTCCTTGTTTAGTTCATGAAGTAATGTTCTTTGAGGCTGACATTTTGTCCAAAATATGTCGTGCCTTATTCTTGCTGTTTTTTGGAATGTTTTTAAAAATTTCCTCAATCACAGAGTCTTTTCTTTCTTGAGCCGCCATGTTGGCCTGTTCTGAACCACGAACATCCTCCTCGACTGGGATAGACAAAGTTAGCGTTTCTTATCCCGTTCTCCCTGCTTTACAATTGTGAGAAATCTCTGCAAGGCGATGGAATATTTTTTAGCCTTTTCATGAATATCTTCAGTTTTCTGATCCAAAATGCCTTTAATAGCACAATCTAATTCATTTTCTGCGGTCTCTCGAAAAGACTTGTGCAGGTTGTCTTAAAAGATCAAGTTGATGTTGAGGCACTAAAACATTTTTTGAGCATACTTAGTGGTCTTTTAATTCTGTCTTGAAGCAATAAGACTCGATATAAAGGGCACAGCAATACTCAGGAGAGGCAAGAGAAGTCCTCCAGACTGGTTATTCAACTTCTTTTTTTTCTTTGACACACACCTTTTTATTAGCAATTAGTCTAATCCCCGCCTTCTTCTCTTTTAATTGTTGATACTGTGATTTGTTTAAAGGTATCTTTCTTTTTAAAACATTGTATGCTATCTCGCATAATGTTAACGTAACGTCTGAGGATGCAGATTGAATGATAATCTCTTTCTGAGAAGGAGATGCTCCATGCAACATTTTCAGTAACGACAAGTTTCTTCTGATGCGTTCGGACATGCTTTTATTTCTTCTTAGACACATACACAACAGGCAGGTCAGAAAGCAGATCAGCTCTGAGCCGGAGATGATCGGGTGTCTTGGCTTTATAATCAATCAATAGATACCCGTAAGGAACACTTCATCATCAAAACACTCCATAAAAATTTTCCATTGCCCAGGAAACATCTGCCTTGCCATTAGCATGACTTGGTATTTAAACAAAACAAGATAATTTGTGTTTAGATTAACACAAATTTTGGGGAGTCCTGCTGGTTTTACCTTGAAAAAACTAATTCTGTACCAAATATAAACAACTCAAGTTTCTATGATGCACATACTTTGTAAATACATTTTGCACCTCAACATTATTACTAGCCGCAGTCATCAAATCATCAATAATCAGCAATTTTTTTTTATTTACAGGTAACAATGCATCATCACATAAAGACAAAGGCAAAAACCTTCAGTAAACCTTCTACCAACTGATTTGGGTTTGTTTTTTTTTATTCCTCACTATTGTGTCTGATATCATAAGAGTCACTAGGGCGTCGAGTGTGACCACGGCAGCATTGCGCACATTCAGAGTGATTCCTTTACATTTCAACATTTCTTGTTGTTCAGCGTCTGATAAGCATAACATTTTGGACCACCGGACACAAATTCTACAATATTATCATCACCTCCAGTGTCTCCATTCATTTCATCAGTTAGGTCCCCTAAAAAGGGGCCTGTCTCTGGGACCCAATCTCCATTCTTTGCCATAACAACAACAGTCTGTGTCAGAACAGATGAATCTCTCCCCTAGCTTGTCCATCAAATCATAATCTTGCATGAGCCATCGTAAAGGCTCACATATATATATATATATATATATATATATATACACACATATATTTATGTTTTTAACTTTAGCAGCCTGTGCCATTCTGTATCTCCACTGAACAAGAGCAGCATCATCAGATACAAATGCAAACTGTCTGACATCATACTGATCGCTAAACATGTAGTGGGCAAAATGCTCAGGGTCTGTCACTAGTTCGCATGTAGCCTGGTTTTCACACATCGAAAAACGACCCCACAAAGAGCTGAGCAACAGTTTGTTGATGCTTCACACAGCTTTGATGACATGATATGGACCAATTTGTTCTTCTCCATGATTGAGGGCATGCAGAATTTCTATCATGTTTTTGAAAGCCTCACATTTAAGCCACTGTATAGACGCATTAGAGAAAGACTTGTTTTGATTGATGTAAGCACCATCACATGTCAATGCCAGTGTGTCAGGGCGCAGGAATTGTGTTTTAAACACAGCCATACAACATGAAGCAAGTGTGGTGTGTAATCAAAAGGATCCAATTTAGAAGCACTCGATAAATGCTTCACAGTACATAATGCACGCTTTACGCCACACAACAACATCATTGATCCCATACGCTTGAAGCTCAGCCTGGAAATCAAACACCCCATGAAGATCTATAATGTACCACTGCATGAAAGTTGCCTCGTCTTTGTCAGATGTTGTCATATCCATAAAAATATGGATCTGGATACAGACCTACACAGTTAGCATTCTCGGCTGTGTTGAATAGGTGTGGGAAATAACCTTTTTTGGCATCTTTGAAACCCAATGCGTCGGAAGCTCTCGATTGACCCATTGAAAACTGAAACAGAAAGAATCGAGCCACCTTTGTTTGTATACGTCGTCGTGCATTAATATGACTTTGCTATCAAGCATAAATAGTCTTGGGGTGATTATTCCAGCATGATGTAATGATCAAATCCTGACGCATTGTGCGCCATGAACGTGTAGATTTTGTACTTTGGCTGCCTACATTTTTTCACAAAGAGATTGATGCAGTTTTCATCAGAGGCACACCATATTTGGTTTTCAAAATCAATCGCACAGACAATAACAGCATTGTGTTTGTTGTTCTGTGTTCGCATTTCAAAGTCATAAAAGATATATTTAGTCTGGGACGGTGACGGTTTTTCTGGTTGAATGAAACACTGATGTTGTGTGTCTGATTTTAACAGATCCCACATCTGTCACATCAATGACCACATTTACCTTTTTGACATTTATGCCCCACTGCATTTTTGCTATAGCTGACTGCGTACATACGACCACAATCGTCACAATGTTTTGCCTTATCACACAGACTAGCTCTTTTGCTGTGTTTGGTTTCTGTCACGTTTTTGTGCCTGTTAAAACAAGACGAGATCTGGGCACCTTATGTTTTTCTAATGCTTTCGCTTATGACACTCTTCAGACAGACATATATTGCAAAAATATTTGCATTTGTGGTAAGCTGGGCTTTTATAACCCTTCTAACAGGATTTACACACATAGTCACTTCCAAAAAATCCTGTTTTGTTTTGTATCATGTAAAAATGGTCCTCGAACAGATAAAGCCATGCTGTGTCTTCCTGGGTTTGATCTGCTTGTAAATCATTATCTGGTTCAATAAATTCTGAGGCAGCACGTTTCAATATACCCATTTTTTGCAATAGTTTAAGACTCAATTCTACATCCTCATCTAATGTGTCAATTTCGTTTTCAATATTAATGAAGTTTTTCGAATGGGGGTGATGGTCCATTTTCTCTTCACTGTCTGAATCTGTATCACTAACATAGCGATTGATTTCATTCCCTATATCTGAAAACCGCTCTCATCATCACTGATTACAATAGCGCAACGTTTTCCATGTTTGGATTTGAATAAGCATTTACGACTCATGATCGAACACTACGAATAAGATAAGCATATTTGAATACAAAATACTCACCCAAATCTTTGGAATCCAGCATCTCAACAGGGTCCACATCTTTTGGTTTCTGATATTCCATAGGCCTTGCTAAGGGTCTGTCTGAGACACTAATAGTATCGTTTTGATCATATAAAAACACGCACACAAACACACGCACACACACACACGCATTGTCAATTACACAGGTTAAATCGTGAAAACAAAACAAAAAACAATCTTATTTAAAATGATTTTTTAAATGCCAAAATGCGCTGGTCTGACAATAAAGTTGTTCTTTACACAACAAGTGTTGTTTTGTCGTCTTTAAATTCAGTTTCCTCATCAGATCCACTTACTCCCCCCCAAGCCCCAGCAACCTGACAGGTACATCTTGGAAGAAAAGGGCCACCTCTGCAATACCCCAAATGCCAGCCTCCAGCATATCCTCTCCAGCTGCAAGGTCACACTTGCTCAAGGCCCATATATGTAGAGACATGACCAAGTTCTCCGCAAACTAGCAGAGATCCTAGAGGCAAGCAAACAGAGGCCAACCTCCTCCTCAAAAACAGCTGATCTGCTTTGTGAGGCAAGGGGAGACTATTCATGGCACCAAACAGAAGGAGGAAGCAATCCTGACTCCTGAGTGCAGTTGGGAACTGAGGGTCGATCTAAACCAGCAGCTCGAGTTCCCAACAGAAATCGCCAACTCTCTACGGCCAGACATGGTGCTGTGGTCGGCAGCCACCAGCACAGCAGCGCTGGCTGAGCTGACAGTCCCTTGGGAGAATGGACTAGAAGCAGACTATCCACTGTGTGTACAGAGGTCGGGGGGAGGATGGTCACCCACCCTGTAGAAATTGGACGCAGAGGCTTCGTGGGAAAGTCAACCAAACAGTTCCTCAAGAAGAGCGGAGTCAGGGGCCCAAAGCACACGAAGGCCTTGATAGAGCTGGTAGAGGAGGCAGAGAATCAGAATCAGATCAGAAATACTTTACTGATCCCCGAGGGGAAACTCTTTTGTCACAGCAGCTCACTGTCACGTTAGTGCACACAGGAAGAGAAGTTCTAAGCAATAAGAATATAATACAGTAAAATACAGGTAAGATAAATTAAGTACAAAGTGGATATAAGTATAAAATTAAAATAAGTGTAAAGTACAAACTGGATTTACCCCCCACAAAGCTGTTATTGGTTTTATTTATAGTAGATTATTTATTGTTTTATCGAATTTAGTAGTCTTGTTTTTGAATATTTTTATTCCTTTATTCTATTGATTTGTATCTTATGATTCTTACATTTCTAGGCATTCGCCAATGGTTGGTTTTATTACTTTGTGTAACTAGATAAATAGGCTGAAAAAAATGAACATATCCCTTTCAAACTGTGACATAAGCATTGCTATTAATTCTGGCCCATTGCTAGTTTGTAGTTCTTTTATCCATTCAAATCCTTCTTTAATAATAATAATAATCTAGCATTCTTTTATATCAGTATCTACATTTTTTAAGTCCAGAGAATCCAAGAATCCAGAGTCACCTCATCGTGGTTTCCCTGTGACCATGGGAGCTGTGTTGTTGGGAGCAATAGCTCCTGGTAGAGTCTCCCAAGACAAATTGGTCCCAGGGGAGGGGACAGACCAAGAGCAATTCACAGACCACATGAATCAGCCAAGAAGGAGCTGCAGCACCTCGTCCGGAATAGGGAAACCAGGGCCCCTCGTGGAGCCAGACCAGGGAGGGAAGCTTACTGGTGAGCTTCTGATGGCCGGGCCTTGACCCATGGGGCCTGGGTGGCCACAGCGCCAAAGAACTACCTAGGCGTGCTGCCCCAGTCACCGCTCTGGCAGGAAAGGAAGCAGAGCTAGTGCGGGGGGAGCAGTAATAATTAGATATAGCTGGGCTCACCTCTACACATAGAGATTCTATATCTCATCTGGTCTGGAAACACCTTGGAAACGTTGGGGAGAGGAACATGTGGACTACCCTGCTTAGCCTGCTGCCACCACGCCCCGGCCCCGGATAAGCAGCAGAAAATGGATAGATGGATGGAAGGATCTGTGTAGTACTTTCTATGGTAATTGTTTCCTTCTTGGAAAATTAATGTAATTCACATGTTGTATTTTACTGAATTTGTGTACTGTAGGCTTGTAGAATCAACATGTTTTTCTGTATTTTGTGTATATCCTTTAAAGAATTTTATTCTAAGTATGGGATGTTGTCCTCTTCGGGGTATCACAGTGTTTCCCAGTGCTGCCCTGATCAGTCCAGTCTGGGTGTAGATCTGATGACACGTCTGTTTATGTCTATATATCAGGGTTCATACAGAGTCTTGAAAGTTTGGAAAATGCTATGTTCTTAAGGTTAGGAATATGCTTGAATTGGAATATACTCCTTGAAAAATGTTTGATTTTCAACATAATAATGGTGTTTCATCTACACAATCACTCGTGTAAAACAAAATCTATTATTATTTGAAATGAAACAATCCCATCGTCATATTCAGGGATGCAAACCTGTCACCTTTCGGTGAAAATTGCTGTTTTGAATCCAAGATAGGTAATTTGTGTGATTCGTGTAGATCCAATGAGTTTTTGAAATGGGGGGGGGTGAAATGAGAACCACACCCTCTGAGTTGTCAAAAAAAAATTTTATTTCAATGAGCTATAAGCCGTAATTATTAAATTACAGAAACTAATGAACTTTTCCATGATATTCAAATGTTTTGAGATGCACCTGTATAGTAACAATTTAGATTTGATGATAAAGGCTTCGAGAGTCTGGACATTTTTGGCTTAGGTACCTTGAAAGTGCTTAAAAAGTGCTTGAATTTTACTCTTTAGAAGCTGTACAAACCCTGATATGCATTACTTGTTCTTGCTCAGTGGTGTTTACTTGATAATGTCTGACAAATGTCTGTTAGATTGAAGTGTTGCTCTGTTAAAGAAAATTAATTTGGAGCTATCGGTACAGTATGTCTGACTTGTGCCTCTCTTATAAGACCTATAAAGAACTTGTGGAAAATGTTAATAGAAATTCTACCATTACTACTCTGATAAAACAGACGTTAGTTAGGCAGTAGTCAACACAGAAACGACTACAGTACAGAGGAACTGAATGTACGTAGACCAGGGCCTTTGTTATTTACTGTTTATACCTCAATATATACAGCATTATCCAGTGGATGAATGGATTTGTCTTCATCCAGTGCTGGAGGACGAGAGCAACAAACACATTCTTCCTGGTAAGCATCAGTTTGTCACTTCTACCAAATAATATAACTCTCTTCAGTTGAACACACAATCAGTGGTCAGAAAACTGTCAGCAAATCCCATGAAAAGACCAAAGCCAACAACGTGTTAATCTCTTAATATTTTCTTCAGTAATTTCCTAAAACAGCAGGGCGCTGTAGTTTCTATCAAACGTTACTCAAACTGGAGGAAACGTTGCCTTTTTGGGGACTTTTTTCAGCAGTGGATTAATTCACATTTGGTGCTCTTGTGAGTATTTCCAGCAGCAGGACGGTGTGTGTGGGATGGAGTCAAAGTAAACGACAGTGGTCGTGTTCAGGGTAATGAAGAAACATGGTAAATGGACGGCATTCATATAGGTAATGCTTTTATCTAAAGTGCTTTACAATTTGACTCTTATTCAACCATTCACACACACGAACACAGATGGTGGCAGAGCTACCATGCAAGGCACTTGCCAAACAATCAGAGCAATTTGGGGTTCAGTGTCTTGCTTAAGGCCCCAGCGGCCCCTGGGGTCAGCCATGTCACCCCTGTGGCTCCCTGATGTGTTTTGATACACACAGTACTTCAGACATTCATTGTTGGTTTTGGTCTTTTCATGGGATTTGTTGATAACAAAAAATAAAGTATCATCAGACTTGTCTTTTAAACTTCTATGTGTTAACACATAACAGACTACAACGGACAGTCAGGACTGCAGAGAAAATCTTCTGAGCCAACCTGCCCTCCATTCAGGACTCTCCAGATTCAGGAAATGGGCAGGAAACATCACTGCAGACCCACCACACCCCGGACACAACCTGTTCCACCTTCTCCCCTCTGGGAGGCGCTACAGAGCACTGTACGCCAAAACACCCAGACACAAGAACAGGTTCTGCCCACAGGCCGTCACGCTGATGAACACTTAACACCAGTCACATAGTGTCAATGACCCTGTAACACCAAAACATCCACTTACTTCTATTAAGGATTAGATTTGTACAGTTTAAAATGCACACCGTCTTTAACATGTACATATCATCATGCACGGTCACTCTCAATATAAATCCTGCATGCTGTATATAGACATGTATACATGCATATACTGTACATAATCATCCACTCCATGTATATCCTTTCAATATTTAGTTCTTTGCACTATTGTGTTGTTTGCAACTTACAAATCATTTTATGTTTGCTGTTGGTCATTGGTGCTTTTTAGACACCTTTTCCCCCACATACTTGTGTACAAAATAGTCCTGTCTATTCTTTTACCTTTCTTTGTTCAGCTTTATTGTCCTTGTTCTTAGCAAATTAGACAACAACCTCCCTGTAGAATAATACTATGTTCATCTTTATTTGAACAAATCGTGGCCCTGCATTCCAGCAGCATTCAGTACATGGAGACTTTGCAAACAGGTCACACACAGGGGCCTATTTCGCAGATCCTCCGAGCCCTCTTGCAATGTTGTCGTTAGTTTCAGCAGCTTCCTTGAGTGCCTGCATCACCAGAGCGTTCCTCTTTCTCGTCTCTTCCATTCTCATTGGGTTCGATTCAGGCAGATTCTGGTGGGCAGTACAGGAAGAGGCAGATACATGTAATGAATTACTGCATTAAACCACAATGAAAATGTTGACCTAATTTCTTGTGTGTGTGTTAAATACAATTGTCTCACAAGCAAATGATATAACTTATTTGCATAAATATTTTATGAAAATACTTCTTCATTTCAGTTGTAAAAATAGCCTTTGCGCCTTTATACTGTAACCATGTAACCAATCTGTAACAAAGAATTTCCTGTGCAGAGTTCAGTGACAAGTTGCTTAAGCTTTAGCAGGTCTTACCATCAAACAAAGCTACATGTAAACTTTTTACGTAATTAAAGCATCTTTCGATCTTTCTGATTTATTCTTTTTGTAGAAAAATTAAACATGAGCCAAAATGAGGGGCTGGTTGAAAACTGGTGCAGTTCCTTTCATCTCATTCATTCTCAGCGTCCCCGGTTCAGATAAATCCACAATACTAAACTTTATGCTACCGTTTGAAGTCAGTCAGAAAGGTACAAATCCTACACACAGGGGCTTTGATCTCATGAGGTTATCGTTGCCTACATTTGCATGATGCCAGAGACAGAAATCTAAGCGGGGGGGGGCAAGATGGCAGCATGCTAAAAGGGAGTGTGTTTTTCGTGCTGTGTCAGGTATTTTCGGGGTATGTAGCTAAACGACTAAATGCATTTACGCACTATAAAACAAATCCAGTAATTTGAATTTTACACTAAACTGAAGTTCAGTTTGTGGTCGGCCATCGAGACCATGGCAGAAGATATAGAAGTTACTTGTGTTAAGGCTAGCAGGAAAGCTACTGCAAGTCGTGGAGCCGAAGCACGTCCTTGCTCAGCCTCTACCTGAAACTCCCAAAAAGCTTCCTTTGCAGAAGAAACAAAAACCAGGAATAAAACAAATAAATAATCACACCAATGAGGGCTATTCAGGAGCTCTCTTGCTTTGTCCGGGGCAACAGACTCCGCCTTGTGGTAGTGTATGATCCAACTAGTCCTTATTCACAATTTTTAGAAGAATTTGGAGATTGTATCTTTCATCTTTAATTATTGGTGATTTCAATATTCACCTAATCTAAGTTGCATGCTTTGGGCCGTGATCGCCATTGATCGAATCTGCGCAGGCCTGGCTAATCTCGAACAAGCCTTTTCCAAGCACAGTTGTGCTGTGTGCTGCTAGATTAATTATTCTGGTTAATTATCTGATAATTCATAGTCATCCCAAGACCCTTTAAAAAGTTTAACTAAACTAATCACAAGTTCTGAGGAAACGAATATGCCGAAGCCTGGAAAAAAAAATGAATTGGCAGCTAACGATGAAGATTCGGCACTCGATGAAGGAGACGCCATGCTAGCTAGCAACGCGGATAACGCACAGGAACCAAATGTGTGCGCCTTTATTGAAAAATGAGATACGAGATAAAAGTAATGAGAATACAGTACATTATCGAATCCATATCAACATACAGTATAGTATATACTGTTTTGTAAGTGTAAACATTGCAAGGTTAGAGCTCACACCTACAAACACAGATCATCATATGGGGGATCTCTTCCAAAAGGGGTAAAACCTAAAGGATTGCACTATAAAAAATACAATGTATAATAAGATCGACTGTGAATGTCACTTGAGCATATGTAATGTGTGCGCCTTTATTGAAAAATGGCTTTCAGAAACTCAACATACCCTCAGCCACAGACCTTTATTGTGAAGTTTCTTGACTACAGAGTTAAAGAAAGAGCCCTGAGGGCAGCGAGACTGCAGGGCCAGATAATGTACAAGGACAATGTTATCATCTGAAGTCTACAAGCAACAAAGGGGCTTTGATGCCGTACGGCAAAAACTGCAAGAGAAAGGCATCACCGAGCATGGGGTCCTATTTCCAGCCAGACTTTTCTCGACTCATGGAGAGACCACTTTCACCTTCGACTAGCCAGCAGCAGTCAACAACTACATCGCTGGAATGTGAGACTAGATGCACCTCTTTTCACTCATTGCTAATATCCTTACAGTAAGGAATGCCAGAAATCAATGTAAGTAACCTAAGGACTTTAACTGATATGACGTTACTGAGAGTAAGTTACTAAGGTTACTCAAATGTGTTTATCTTCACATGGAAACAGTAGAAATTAGGCACGTCTGTCCTGCAGTTAGAGTTATTGCATACCTTGCCATTTACAGGCTTATTTATTATTATTACTATTATTACAAAATGATTGGATAAAGAAGAAAGGTCTTGACTAACTAATATGCAGTGGACTGAAATCTCTGCAGTGCATCCGGAAAGTGTTCACAGCGCTTCACTTTTTCCACATTTTCTTATGTTACAGCCTTATTCCAAAATGGATTAAATTCATTATTTTCCTACAATACCCCATAATGACAACATGAAATCTTTGCAAATTTATTAAACATAAAAAACGAAAAAAATCCCATGTACATAAGTATTCACAGCCTTTGCCAATTTTGGAATAAGGCTGTAACATAACAAAATGTGGGAAAGTGAAGCACTGCAAATACTTTCCGGACGCACTGTATATAAGAGTGACGTGAGCAGGACTTAAGTAAACCCAAACAGACCTGTACAGATGGTTCCTCGCTGTGGTGTGGACCCACATAGCTGAAGGGAGTTATTTTATACAAGTCAGGGGTAGTCCAAGCACATTCAAGTTGGACAGGTTCAGGGAGGGGTCTGGAAGTTCTAAGTTTTCTCCTCTTCACAGTTTTATAATATACCTAATTGCTAGTATATATGTGCCTCTACCAAAGTAAACCTGTGTTAAAAAAGGTTATTTCACAGCAGCAAATTAAATCGCATTAATGTCAACAGTTAAGGTGAATTGCATTTCTTGGAACTGCAGATTGGCAAAGGTGAAACGGGTTATGAGCAGGAGACCCATTTGCTACCTGGGGATACATTAAAGATAAGGAGGAGGTGGCCTGGGCCGGTGTTTTCAGCATCTCATTCATCAAGTGCTAGAGGAGTAGCTGTATTTTGCATGAGGCGATACGTCTGATAAATGTATACGGTCCCAATGAGGATCACCCAGCTTTATAGAGCAATCTCTTCCTGAAAATCTTTTCTGGTAAGTACATCATGGCTGGCGACTTCAACTGCACCCTTGACCCTACAGAAGACAGATCTACAGGCGTGGATGTTACTCATGTGCAAGCTAGCAAAACAAGAAATGAACCTAACAGACATATGGCGGCACCTAAATCCAAATGCTAGAGAATACTCGTTTCTCCGGCACACACCAAACATATTCAAGGATCGACTTTTTTAATCTCTGCTGAACTTCTTTCAAAAATTGAAGGATGTCATTAATAGCATAGTTCTCTCAGACCATGGGGTTGTGTCGCTGGTTTACATACAAAGAAAGCTGGTATGTGCTCCTCCTAAATGGAGATTCCAAACTCACTGGCTCAAGGACCCAAAATTTGCAGAATATTGAGGCCAACAAGTTGTATTTTGAGATAAACACCACCCAAACTTCTACAAGCACTAGATGGGAAGCTTTCAAAACGTTTATGAAAGGACCAATCCTCAGTTTTACAAGCAAAAAGACTAAACAAGCCATGGAAAGAAGATTTTATTAGATGCGAAGATTAAAACATTGCAGAGACAAATATTTCAGCCAGAATTGAATACATCAGATGCAAATAGGGAACTTCTGTCACTTCGCTCTGAGTACAATAGGTATATAATCTAATAATATGATATAATATGATCTGCCAATAAGGCCGCTGCAAATGTTTTGAGACTCAAACACATAAGACCAAGGAGAGAAACCTGGTAAACTAGTTGCTTGGCAGATTAAACAGCAACAAGCATAGAGAGTAATAACTCACATTGAGGATGATGAAGGGAAAAAGATAGTGGACCCGATGGAAATTAATGGAGCATATAGACACTATTACGAAAATCTTCACTACTCAGAAGACAATTTAGACATGCAATCTGGACATCTCGATATTCCAGAAATTCCAGAGGAAGAGACTCCTTAGAGGAAAATAACTTTCAGAGGCTGTAAGGGCCGTGAATGCTGGTAAAAATGTCTGGACCAATGCTCTACCAATTGACATATACAAAATGTTTTAAGATAAATTTGTGGGTAACAAACTTATCTTAAAACATTTTGTATATGTCAATGTATTTGTACGAAATGTTTAAAGAATCCTATGCAAATGGGGTCCTTTCACCCTCAATTAGAGAGGCCTTAATAATTTAGTTACCAAAGCCAGGTAAATCTAAGACCAAATGTGGAAATGTTCGACCTATCGGTTTACTAAATTCTGATACAAAAGATCCTCTGCAAAGTTATAGCGAGAAGAATGGAGGGTATACGCCTTTCTATTGTGGGGCGGGACCAGAACGGTTTTATACAGGGAATACAAGGCTTCCACAAGGAATGATAGAAAAGCCTAATGTAAAATGGAAGATTAAATTTAAAATGGAACAGATTAAATTTTAAATGCTTAATGTCAAATGCCAAATGGTAAAGTGCCAATGCAAAAAAAATATTATTTTGTTTTTTTCTATTTAAGCTTTTAGAGTTCCCATCTTGAGTCTCAATTTAAAGTTTTAGTTTGAGCATTTCCATTTAAGCTTTTGAATTTTAAATTTCCCTTTCTTCTTGGTCACGTTATATTTTCAAATCATCATTTTAAACTTGCTTTTTCAACTTCCTTTTTCTTTTAAAGTTTAATTGTAGCCTGATTATTCCTAGTTGTGTAGTAGAATAATAATGTTTTTAATTTGATCTCTTTAAATTTTCTATTTTGACTTTTAATTTTAATTCTGACCTAAATTACCCTCCATAGTTGCCACCACACCGGGGAAAGCCGCTCACTGCTCGGCGGAGGAAACGTTTCTTCGGCAGGATAAACCGGAAGCGTCTGAGAGCTGCAGGACGCTAAAGGACCGGACCTTCGTTTATTTCCGAGGACGACAGACAGCTATTTGTGGCTCGACTGTAGCAATCCATAAACTAATGCTTTTAATAAAAACGACTGTCGCACTTGAGACGCAAACTGGCACTACAGTAACAGTCACACTAAGTCAGTTAATTTGTTAAGTTTACTTAGTTTGTCTGTACACCGAATAACATTCAGCTGAATCACCTTGATGAGCTCTCTCCGCCTGTCCTCTCCTGGCGCTATCACACACCACATCCCATAACCGACCCCCAACATAGCGACCATCGCAGTGGAGCTCAGGATGGTCCGCAGGCCGCTCATCCTGGAGTGGGTGAAGGCCACACGATGGCTGCCTCACTGCCGAAAAACTCACCTGCAGTATCTAGTCTGCTTTGTTTGGTGGCGTCGGCCACAGCAGCAATAGACCTGGTGCACGCTGGAATATGTGTCTTCTTTAGTTTAAAGAGACCGACAAAGCTAGAGGAGCTTCTGGTTTGTGTTTATTGGCGGATTGGAAACCAACGTTAATTATGTATACCGCCACCTGCTGTCTCGGAGTGTGTAGAGTCATGGCAATAAAGTATGAACACTGAGGAATGTGGATGACAGAACTTTTAATTTCACTGTCAGTGACAGAACTGACTAACAGTGGTGGCAGAAGAGCTCAGTGTCTTTACTGAAGTGGAAGCAGCAAGACCACAATGTAAAATACTCCAAAGCTCCCAAACCCTTCAAGCCCTGCACTCAAAATGTGACCTAAAGCTAGGGTAGGTAATATGTATTTAAGAAGCCTTTTTTGTTATATTTGTTAAAATTCTCTTTACATCCTGACAGCAATCAATAAGTCAAATGTTCTGGGGGGGAATGAAAAAGATCTGGTATCTGTGGCTGTCACAGGCCTGTATTAAAGCCCAGCCAATCAGATCATTCAGCCCAAATGAAATGATTGGCTGGCGTACCTGCCTGTCTACCTATCTATCTGCCTACCTGCCTACCTGTGCAGACTCTGCCATGAACTCACTGCACATGTTGTATTTCGGAGCAGTGGCTTTGGAGGGAGGCCTGAAGGGAGGGGGTGGGATTATTTCAGTTGGATATTTTCAAAATCTAGCTGTCTCTTGCTAGTTTCTCAGTTACCTACCCTAGCTTTAAGTAAAAGTCCAGAATTCATCAGCAAAATGTAATCTACTTAAGTAAGTCTTAGCACAATGCTTAATATAAGCCATTTAACTTTACTTTCTGTCTTTCTGTTAGTGCGCATGCGCCAGCCCGCATGCTGTCTTTTGCCGTAGCTCCGTCTCGTCGTCTTACTTTTTCCAACTTTTAACTTTCCCTTTTCTTCCAAACTTGAGTAACGTTTGTGTCAGTATAATTTAAACTACGCTCTTTACGAAAATGAGAGTAGAAAGTGTTTTGGTACTTTTCTTCGCCGTGGAACTTCTTCTTCTGCTACTCGGTCGGGGCACCGCTGCAGATCAGCTGTTTGGCCGCATTGTTTACACCAGGGAACAGCTGATCGCGCTGAAGCCGAGAGGCATGGCACCCAGGACTACCGATGTCCCCACTGAGATCTGGAGGAGGACACACCGAGGATGCAGAGGTGGAACGAAGCGGTGAGGGAAGAGAGAGGGGTCCAGACAAAAGAGATGTAAGAACAAGAGATTTAAGCCATGTCTGCCTTCTCTCATCATGGGCAACGTGAGATCACTGGTGAATAAAACGGGCGAGCTAACAGCGTTAGCCCGGAGTCAGACGGCGTTCCGTGAGTGTAGTTTGATGTGCTTCTCAGAGACATGGCTACACCAGGATATCCCAGACCATAACGTTTCCATTGACGGCTTTCAGACTGTTCGGGCCGACAGGGATCACACCGGGAGCAGTAAGCAGAAAGGCGGTGGGCTTGCTGTTCTGGTCTACAACAGATGGTGTAACCCTGGTCACGTTACTATCAAGCAGAGTATCTGTAGCCCGGACATTGAACTGTTAGCTGTGGGACTCTGGGCATATTATCTGCCACGTGAATTCTCACATGCCATTGTTGTGGCTGTTTGCATCCCCCCCTCTGCTAACCCGGCATCGGCGTGCAACGCCATTCACACCGCCATAGCACATCTCCAGACTCAACACCCGAGTGCACTCATTTTAATCTCAGTTGACTTCAACCATGTCAGTGTTTTAACAACACTGACTAATTTTACCCAGTATGTGAATTGTCCTACTAGAGAGGAGGGGACACTGGACCTGCTGTATGCTAACGTTAAGGATGCATACAGCTCATCAAGGACATCAAGGACATCCTGAATGCCAAGAGGAGGGCCTTTACTGATGGTAATAGGGAGGAGGTGAGGGCCTGAAGGTGAAAGGTGAAAATCAGGGAGGCCAAGGAGAAGTACAGGAGGAAGCTGGAGCGGAAACTCCAGTAGAACAACATGAGGGAGGTCTGGAGCGGCATGAAGACCATCACTGGCTTCAGACCGACTGGCAGCAGAGGAGTTGAAGGCAGTGTGGACAGGGCCAACGAACTTAATCTGTTATTTAACAGATTTGACACACCAGCTCCAGTTCCAGGTGAGAGGACAGCTGATGAAACTCCAGTCAAACAAGGCTGCAGGCCCCGATGGTGTTAGCCCCGGGGTGCTAAAAGCCTGTGCCCCCCAGCTATGTGGAGTTCTTCAACATGTCTTCAACCTGAGCCTGAGTCTCCAGAGGGTCCCTGTTCTGTGGAAGACATCTTGCCTCGTTCCTGTGCCGAAGACGCCACGTCCCAGTGGCTTCAAGGACTACAGACCGGTGGCACTGACCTCCCACATAATGAAGACCCTTGAGAGACTAGTGCTAGAACAGCTGCGGCCCATGGTAAGACCCCTCCTAGACCCCCTTCAGTTCGTCTACCAGCCCTGGCTGGGAGTTGAGGACGCCATCATCTTCCTGCTGAACCGCATCCACACCCACCTGGACAAGCCGGCAAGCACGGTGAGGATCATGTTTTTTGACTTCTCCAGTGCTTTCAACACCATCCGACCTGCCCTGCTGGGTGAGAAGCTGGCAGCGATGCAGGTGGAAGCCCCCCTTGTGTCCTGGATTGTGGACTACCTGACTGGCAGACCACAGCACGTGCACCTGCAGCACTGTGTATCGGACAGCGTGGTCAGCAACACTGGGGCCCCTCAGGGGACTGTCCTCTCTCCCTTCCACTTCACCATCTACACCACGGACTTCAGCCACCACACAGAGTCCTGCCACCTTCAGAAGTTTTCTGATGACTCTGCTGTGGGGGATGTATCAGCAGTGGTGATGAGTCTGAGTACAGGGCTGTGGTGGGGAACTTTGTCTCATGGTGTGAGCAGAACCATCTGCAGCTCAATGCGACAAAGTCTAAGGAGCTGGTTGTGGATCTACGGAGGGCCAAGGCACCAGTGACCCCGGTTTCCATCCAGGGGGTCAATGTGGACACTGTAGAGGACTACATGTACCTGGGAGTACACTTAGACAATAAACTGGACTGGGCTAAGAACACTCAGGCTGTTTACAGAAAGGGCCAGAGCCGCCTCTATTTTCTGAGGAGGCTGAGGTCCTTCAACATCTGCCGGACAACGCTGAGGATGTTTTATGAGTCCGTGGTGGCCAGTGCTATCCTGTATGCTGTTGCATGCTGGGGCAGCAGGCTGAGGGTAGCGGACGCCAACAGACTCAACAAATTGATCCGTAAGGCCAGTGACATTGTGGGGGTGGAGCTGGACTCTCTTGCGGTGGTGTCAGAGAGGAGGATGCTGGCCAAACTTCATGCCATCTTGGACAGTGTCTCCCACCCACTCCATGACGTGCTGGTCAAGCAAAGGAGCACCTTCAGCGGAAGACTCATCCCCCCAAAAAGCACCACAGAGCGCCACAGGAAGTCATTCCTGCCTGTGACCATCAAACGTTTTAACTCCTCCCTCTAAGGGTTAGTCTGTATGACCCTAGGTCACTAAACTGGACATTGATCATTACATCTCTGCAATACTTGAATAATTGTGCAATATCCGTGTAATACTCATGTGCAATATTTAGCTTTTTCCTATTTATTATTCATACCTCCATTACTGCTGTTGCAGTACTACTTATTACTTATATTATTACATTGCATTATTATACCGGTAAACCCACTTGGTACTTCACACTTATTTTATTTTATACTTATACCCACTTGGTACTTAATTTATTTTCTGACCTTTTTTTATAGTTTTTATAGTGTATTGTATTATATTTTTTTGCTAGTACTTTCTCCTGTGTGCACTGACGTAAAGGCGAGCTGCTGTAACAAAGAGTTTCCCTTCGGGGATCAATAAAGTATTTATGATTCTGATTCTGATTTTATGGTGTCAAGCTTGCCATATATTGAGTTCCTTAAATCTCTTGTACAGCTTCACAAAGATTATCCATAATCTTTTTTCACTTTTTGCCAACATTTTTTTCCATCAGTTATTTCTCTCCTTCCCTGAACTCTTCTGACAGATAACTATGTGCTATAACTATTATTCTAGCCAGTATGCTAGGCTTTCTTCATCCTTTAATAATCCACATGTTCAAAAACAGCATATTTTCATTATTTCTCACTTACATTATTATTCACATTGCAGCCACCCCCTGGGCATTACTCTGTGTGGTGTGCTTTTCATTCAAGCACTCAAATAAAGTGGCATAATCTTTTTTGGCTTCATTATAAGATAAGCTTTTATTGATCTCCAGTGGCGAAATTCAGGTGTTCAAGGGGCACAAAGACATAATTAAGTATATATGGGTAAATATAAAGAAATAAATTTGAAAGAAATACAATTTAAAATTAAGAATAGAAATGTTGGACACTAATACACCTTAATTTGGCAAATAAAAGATGATAACAGTGAAGTCTTATTCGGTTGTCTTTTATTATGAAATATCGTAACACAGTAGAGCCAGGTTATGCTAGAAAAGAAGTAGTTTGTACGATGACCATGTCACAGTACCCTAGCCAGAGGAAAAGTCTTGGACGGGCATTCATTCATTAACTCATTAATCATTAAAAAAGATAAAATATCATACATATAATATTATATTATAATATAAATATTTCCATTTTATGATGATATTTTTGGACGGAATTTTGTGAGAGTCGGCTGCACTTGTTGCGTCATGATCCTTAGACAAGATTTGTTTGATGTGATTTTCTTATAAAAGCAATTTATGCATTCAAAACATTACTGTTACACTTAGTTACATTTGTGTGCAAAAGACTTTCATAATGCCCTTACAAAATAGTAAATCACATTCTTGACAGTAACATATGTCATTTTGTCAGTGAAAAAATATTACAGTATGAAAACAGCATAGTTTAGAAATATACTGTAGTCATCAAGAGAACTGCACTGACAGC